>NW_026991776.1:0-251513 GCF_029215605.1 Mirounga angustirostris | reverse complement strand
TGCATGGGAGTCTAAAGGCTAGCGTTCTAACTCGAAGAAACAACAGTGTACAGAAGCCGTGCTTTAGCTCCCGCGGCCTCTCTGTGGGAGGAAGCCGTTTAGGGTGTACTGTGGTTGAGAGCCTGGGGCCGGGTTCCGCACGTAAAATCGAGGGAGACACAGGCCGGTGCAGAAGGAAGCTGTCAGCTCCCCTCCTGTTTACGAGGCTAGTGCCGTTGCCCCGTGTGCGCCTGCAGGCCTAAAGCCAACCACCTGAGTGGAAGGAACACCTCTAGAGAGAATTCCTGCTGCAGCGAACATAGGCATTCCGGTGGCTGGAAGCATTTTGCTGTGTGCCTCTGTGTGAGCGCCCTGCAAGTGAGTCCAAAACCGTTTTCCGTGTGAGACTCGGGCCCCGGCAGTAGGCAGAACACGACTCCCTACTTGTTCCGTGGAGCTAGCAGTGCGGCCCCACTTTTGCATGCACGTCTAATAGCTAGCGCTCTAACTGGGAGAAACAACACTGTAGAGAAACGGTGCTTGGGCTCCCGTCGACCTCTCCTGTGCGAGGAAGCAGTGGAGGGTGTACGGTGGGTGAGAGCCTGGGGACGGGTTCCATTTTGTAAAATCGGGCGAGAGACAAGGCCGGTACAGAAGGCAGCTCTCAACTCACATCATGGTTATGGGGCTGGTACCGTTGCCCCGGGTGTGCCTGCAGGCTCAAAGACAGCCACCTAACTCGAAGGCAAAACTCGGCAGAGAATGCGTGCTTCAGCTAAAACAGCCGCTTCTGAGGGTGGAAGCATTTTGTTGTGTGCGTGCGTGAGAGCACTGCAAGGGCGTCCCACATCTAATTCCGAGGGAGCCTCAGGCTGCTGCAGGAGGCAGCACTCGACTCCCCACTTGTATCATCAGGCTAGCACTGAGGCCCCACTGTTGCGTGGAAGTCCAATCCCTTGCGTTCTGCCTCGAAGCAAAAACGGTGTACACACACCGTGCTTTAGCTACCTTAGACCTTTCTGTGCGAGGAAGCATGTTAGGCTGCACAATGGGTGAGAGCCTGGGGCCGGGTTCCACACGTAAACTCGAGGGACAGACAGGCCGGTGCAGAAGGAAGCTGTCAGCTCCCCTCTTGTTTACGAGGCTAGTACCGTTGCCCCGTGTGCGCCTGCAGGCCTAAAGCCAACCACCTAAGTGGAAGGCACACCTCTAGAGAGAATTCCTGCTGCAGCGAACATAGGCATTCCTGCGGCTGGAAGCATTTTGCTGTGTGCCTCTGCGTGAGCGCCCTGCAAGTGAGTCCAAAACCGTTTTCCGTGTGAGACTCGGGCCCCGGCAGTAGGCAGAACACGACTCCCCACTTGTTCCGTGGAGCTAGCAGTGCGGCCCCACTTTTGCATGCACGTCTAATAGCTAGCGCTCTAACTGGGGGAAACAACACTGTAGAGAAACCGTGCTTTAGCTTCCGTGGACGTCTCTGTGCGAGGAAGCAGTTTAGGGTGTACGGTGGGTGAGAGCCTGGGGGAGGGTTCCATTTCGTAAAATCGAGGGAGAGGCAGGCCGGACAGAAGGCAGCTCTCAACTCACATCATGCTTATGGGGCTGGTACCGTTGCCCCGGGTGTGCCTGCAGGCTGAAAGTCAGCCACCTAACTCGAAGGAAAAACCCGGTGGGGAATCCGTGCTTCAGCTAAGCAGCCGCTCCTGAGGGTGTAAGCATTTTGTTTTGTGCGAGCGTGAGAGCAGTGCAAGGGAGTCCCAAACGTAATTCCGGGGGAGCCTGAGGCCGTTGCAAGGGGCAGCACACGACTCCCCACTTGTTTCCTCAAGCTAGCACCGAGGCCCCACTTTTGCATGGAAGTCTAATCGCTTGCGTTCTAACTCGAAGAAACCACAGTGAACAGACACCGTGCTTTAGCTACCTGAGACCTCTCTGTGGGAGGAAGCAGCTTAGGCTGCACAATGGGTGAGAGCCTGGGGCCGGGTTCCATACGTAAAATCGAGGGAGAGACAGGCCGGTGCAGAAGGAAGCTGTCAGCTCCACCTGTTGTTTACGAGGCTGGTACCGTTGCCCCGTGTGTGCGTGCAGGCCTAGAGGCAACCCCCTAACTCGAAGCCACAACTCTGGTGAGAATCCGCGCTTCAGCTCCAATAGCCGTTCCCGAGGGTGGAAGCATTTTGCTGTGGGAATGCGTGAGAGCACTGCAAGGGAGTCCGAGAGCATTTTCGAAGTGAGGCTCAGGCCCCGGAAGAAGGCAGAACACGACTCCCCGCTTGCTTCATGAAGCTAGCGCTGCGGCCCCACTTTTGCATGGAAGTCTAATCGCTGGCACTCTTATTGGAAAAACAATACGACGGAGAAACCGCGCTTTAGCTACCATCCACCTCTGTGAGGCAGGAAGCAGTTTCCTGGCTACCGTGGGTGAGAGCCTGGGGAACGGTTTCCTCCCGTGCAAGCGAGGGAGAAGAAGTCCGGGCCAGAAGGCACCTCTTGACCCAGCTCTTGGTACCCGAAGCTAACACTACTGCTCCACGTGTGCAGAGGAATGCTCAGTGCTCCACACGGACGTGGCACAAAGAAGCCTGTAGAGAATCCCAGCTTCAGCTCATTCGCCTCTCCACGGGGTGGCAGCATTTTCCACTCTGCTGGAGGGCAAACCTGGGGAATGAGTCCCAGCAGAATTCCGAGGGAGAAATAAGCATGGGCAGAAGGCCCCTCTCCACTCAGCTCTTGTTTCGGGAACCCTAGATCGGCTCTCCCGTGTGTGCGTGGAGTCCTAACTGCCGTCCACCCAACGCAAAGGAACAAAACTGTAGAGAACCCTTGCCTCAGCAAAGATCGCCCTTCTTGAGCGTGAGCTTCATCAATTGTGTGTTTTTGTGAAAGCTTGAGAAATGGAACATAGATGTAACTCTGAGTGAGACGCAGGAGTGTAAGGAAGGCTGCTGTCGACTCACCTCTTGGTTTAGGAGATTAGCACTGCTGTACCCTGTGTGCCTGGATGCCTAGTTACCAGGCTCCCAACGCCAAGAATCAATGCTACGGGCTTACTGCGCTGTGGTTAACTTTGCCGTTCCTGAAGCTGGAGTCCGTTCACCGTGTTCTTGCGTGAGACGCCGCGGAAAGGGTCCCATACGTGAAAGGGAGTGAGAAACAGGCCGGTGCGCGAGGCAGCTTCAACACACCGCTTGTTGATGAGGCTAGGACCCGGGCCCCGGGTGTGCCTGCAGGCCTAAAGCCAACCACCTCACTCAAAGGAACAACTCTGTAGAGAATGCCTGCTTCGACTGAAAGAGCCATGCCTGAGGGTGGACGCATTTTGCTGTGTGCATGCGTGAGCGCACTGCAAGTGAGTTCAAAGGAGCATTTTCCGTGTGAGGTTCAGGCCCCGGCAGAAGGCAGGACACGACTCCCCACTTGTTTCATGAAGCTAGCACTGCGGCCCCACTCTGGCATGGAAGGCTAATCGCTAGCGTTCCAACTGGGAGAAACAACACTGGAGGGAAACCGTGCTTTAGCTACCGTCGACCTCTCTGTGAGAGGAAGCAGGGTAGGGTGTGGGTGAGAGCCTGTGGGTCAGAGCCTGGGGACGGGTTCCATTACGTAAAATCGTGGGAGAGACAGGCCGGTGCCGAAGGCAGCCCTCAACTCACATCAGGCTTATGGGGCTAGTACCGATGCCCCGGGTGTGCGTGGAGGCTTAAAGACAACCGCCTAACTCGAAGGAGAGACTCGGTAGAGAATCCGGGCTTCAGCTAAAACAGCCGCTCCTGAGGGGGGAAGCATGTTGTGGTGTGCGTGCATGAGAGCACTGCAAGGGAGCCCAAAGCTTCTTGTCAGTGAGACTCAGGCCCCAAGCAGAAGGCAGAACACGACTGCCCGTGTGTTTGTCCTAGCCAGCGCTGCGGCCCTACCTTTGCATGGGAGTCTAAAGGCTAGCGTTCTAACTCGAAGAAACAACAGTGTACAGAAGCCGTGCTTTAGCTCCCGCGGCCTCTCTGTGGGAGGAAGCCGTTTAGGGTGTACTGTGGTTGAGAGCCTGGGGCCGGGTTCCGCACGTAAAATCGAGGGAGACACAGGCCGGTGCAGAAGGAAGCTGTCAGCTCCCCTCCTGTTTACGAGGCTAGTGCCGTTGCCCCGTGTGCGCCTGCAGGCCTAAAGCCAACCACCTCAGTGGAAGGAACACCTCTAGAGAGAATTCCTGCTGCAGCGAACATAGGCATTCCGGTGGCTGGAAGCATTTTGCTGTGTGCCTCTGCGTGAGCGCCCTGCAAGTGAGTCCAAAACCGTTTTCCGTGTGAGACTCGGGCCCCGGCAGTAGGCAGAACACGACTCCCCACTTGTTCCATGGAGCTAGCAGTGCGGCCCCACTTTTGCATGCACGTCTAATAGCTAGCGCTCTAACTGGGAGAAACAACACTGTAGAGAAACGGTGCTTGGGCTCCCGTCGACCTCTCCTGTGCGAGGAAGCAGTGGAGGGTGTACGGTGGGTGAGAGCCTGGGGACGGGTTCCATTTTGTAAAATCGGGCGAGAGACAAGGCCGGTACAGAAGGCAGCTCTCAACTCACATCATGGTTATGGGGCTGGTACCGTTGCCCCGGGTGTGCCTGCAGGCTCAAAGACAGCCACCTAACTCGAAGGCAAAACTCGGCAGAGAATGCGTGCTTCAGCTAAAACAGCCGCTTCTGAGGGTGGAAGCATTTTGTTGTGTGCGTGCGTGAGAGCACTGCAAGGGCGTCCCACATCTAATTCCGAGGGAGCCTCAGGCTGCTGCAGGAGGCAGCACTCGACTCCCCACTTGTATCATCAGGCTAGCACTGAGGCCCCACTGTTGCGTGGAAGTCCAATCCCTTGCGTTCTGCCTCGAAGCAAAAACGGTGTACACACACCGTGCTTTAGCTACCTTAGACCTTTCTGTGCGAGGAAGCATGTTAGGCTGCACAATGGGTGAGAGCCTGGGGCCGGGTTCCACACGTAAACTCGAGGGACAGACAGGCCGGTGCAGAAGGAAGCTGTCAGCTCCCCTCTTGTTTACGAGGCTAGTACCGTTGCCCCGTGTGCGCCTGCAGGCCTAAAGCCAACCACCTAAGTGGAAGGCACACCTCTAGAGAGAATTCCTGCTGCAGCGAACATAGGCATTCCTGCGGCTGGAAGCATTTTGCTGTGTGCCTCTGCGTGAGCGCCCTGCAAGTGAGTCCAAAACCGTTTTCCGTGTGAGACTCGGGCCCCGGCAGTAGGCAGAACACGACTCCCCACTTGTGCCGTGGAGCTAGCAGTGCGGCCCCACTTTTGCATGCACGTCTAATAGCTAGCGCTCTAACTGGGAGAAACAAAACTGTAGAGAAACCGTGCTTTAGCTTCCGTGGACGTCTCTGTGCGAGGAAGCAGTTTAGGGTGTACTGTGGGTGAGAGCCTGGGGGAGGGTTCCATTTCGTAAAATCGAGGGAGAGACAGGCCGGACAGAAGGCAGCTCTCAACTCACATCATGCTTATGGGGCTGGTACCGTTGCCCCGGGTGTGCCTGCAGGCTGAAAGTCAGCCACCTAACTCGAAGGAAAAACTCGGTAGGGAATCCGTGCTTCAGCTAAGCAGCCGCTCCTGAGGGTGTAAGCATTTTGTTTTGTGCGAGCGTGAGAGCAGTGCAAGGGAGTCCCAAACGTAATTCCGGGGGAGCCTGAGGCCGTTGCAAGGGGCAGCACACGACTCCCCACTTGTTTCCTCAAGCTAGCACCGAGGCCCCACTTTTGCATGGAAGTCTAATCGCTTGCGTTCTAACTCGAAGAAACCACAGTGAACAGACACCGTGCTTTAGCTACCTGAGACCTCTCTGTGGGAGGAAGCAGCTTAGGCTGCACAATGGGTGAGAGCCTGGGGCCGGGTTCCATACGTAAAATCGAGGGAGAGACAGGCCGGTGCAGAAGGAAGCTGTCAGCTCCACCTGTTGTTTACGAGGCTGGTACCGTTGCCCCGTGTGTGCGTGCAGGCCTAGAGGCAACCCCCTAACTCGAAGCCACAACTCTGGTGAGAATCCGCGCTTCAGCTCCAATAGCCGTTCCCGAGGGTGGAAGCATTTTGCTGTGGGAATGCGTGAGAGCACTGCAAGGGAGTCCGAGAGCATTTTCGAAGTGAGGCTCAGGCCCCGGAAGAAGGCAGAACACGACTCCCCGCTTGCTTCATGAAGCTAGCGCTGCGGCCCCACTTTTGCATGGAAGTCTAATCGCTGGCACTCTTATTGGAAAAACAATACGACGGAGAAACCGCGCTTTAGCTACCATCCACCTCTGTGAGGCAGGAAGCAGTTTCCTGGCTACCGTGGGTGAGAGCCTGGGGAACGGTTTCCTCCCGTGCAAGCGAGGGAGAAGAAGTCCGGGCCAGAAGGCACCTCTTGACCCAGCTCTTGGTACCCGAAGCTAACACTACTGCTCCACGTGTGCAGAGGAATGCTCAGTGCTCCACACGGACGTGGCACAAAGAAGCCTGTAGAGAATCCCAGCTTCAGCTCATTCGCCTCTCCACGGGGTGGCAGCATTTTCCACTCTGCTGGAGGGCAAACCTGGGGAATGAGTCCCAGCAGAATTCCGAGGGAGAAATAAGCATGGGCAGAAGGCCCCTCTCCACTCAGCTCTTGTTTCGGGAACCCTAGATCGGCTCTCCCGTGTGTGCGTGGAGTCCTAACTGCCGTCCACCCAACGCAAAGGAACAAAACTGTAGAGAACCCTTGCCTCAGCAAAGATCGCCCTTCTTGAGCGTGAGCTTCATCAATTGTGTGTTTTTGTGAAAGCTTGAGAAATGGAACATAGATGTAACTCTGAGTGAGACGCAGGAGTGTAAGGAAGGCTGCTGTCGACTCACCTCTTGGTTTAGGAGATTAGCACTGCTGTACCCTGTGTGCCTGGATGCCTAGTTACCAGGCTCCCAACGCCAAGAATCAATGCTACGGGCTTACTGCGCTGTGGTTAACTTTGCCGTTCCTGAAGCTGGAGTCCGTTCACCGTGTTCTTGCGTGAGACGCCGCGGAAAGGGTCCCATACGTGAAAGGGAGTGAGAAACAGGCCGGTGCGCGAGGCAGCTTCAACACACCGCTTGTTGATGAGGCTAGGACCCGGGCCCCGGGTGTGCCTGCAGGCCTAAAGCCAACCACCTCACTCAAAGGAACAACTCTGTAGAGAATGCCTGCTTCGACTGAAAGAGCCATGCCTGAGGGTGGACGCATTTTGCTGTGTGCATGCGTGAGCGCACTGCAAGTGAGTTCAAAGGAGCATTTTCCGTGTGAGGTTCAGGCCCCGGCAGAAGGCAGGACACGACTCCCCACTTGTTTCATGAAGCTAGCACTGCGGCCCCACTCTGGCATGGAAGGCTAATCGCTAGCGTTCCAACTGGGAGAAACAACACTGGAGGGAAACCGTGCTTTAGCTACCGTCGACCTCTCTGTGAGAGGAAGCAGGGTAGGGTGTGGGTGAGAGCCTGTGGGTCAGAGCCTGGGGACGGGTTCCATTACGTAAAATCGTGGGAGAGACAGGCCGGTGCCGAAGGCAGCCCTCAACTCACATCAGGCTTATGGGGCTAGTACCGATGCCCCGGGTGTGCGTGGAGGCTTAAAGACAACCGCCTAACTCGAAGGAGAGACTCGGTAGAGAATCCGGGCTTCAGCTAAAACAGCCGCTCCTGAGGGGGGAAGCATGTTGTGGTGTGCGTGCATGAGAGCACTGCAAGGGAGCCCAAAGCTTCTTGTCAGTGAGACTCAGGCCCCAAGCAGAAGGCAGAACACGACTGCCCGTGTGTTTGTCCTAGCCAGCGCTGCGGCCCTACCTTTGCATGGGAGTCTAAAGGCTAGCGTTCTAACTCGAAGAAACAACAGTGTACAGAAGCCGTGCTTTAGCTCCCGCGGCCTCTCTGTGGGAGGAAGCCGTTTAGGGTGTACTGTGGTTGAGAGCCTGGGGCCGGGTTCCGCACGTAAAATCGAGGGAGACACAGGCCGGTGCAGAAGGAAGCTGTCAGCTCCCCTCCTGTTTACGAGGCTAGTGCCGTTGCCCCGTGTGCGCCTGCAGGCCTAAAGCCAACCACCTCAGTGGAAGGAACACCTCTAGAGAGAATTCCTGCTGCAGCGAACATAGGCATTCCGGTGGCTGGAAGCATTTTGCTGTGTGCCTCTGCGTGAGCGCCCTGCAAGTGAGTCCAAAACCGTTTTCCGTGTGAGACTCGGGCCCCGGCAGTAGGCAGAACACGACTCCCCACTTGTTCCATGGAGCTAGCAGTGCGGCCCCACTTTTGCATGCACGTCTAATAGCTAGCGCTCTAACTGGGAGAAACAACACTGTAGAGAAACGGTGCTTGGGCTCCCGTCGACCTCTCCTGTGCGAGGAAGCAGTGGAGGGTGTACGGTGGGTGAGAGCCTGGGGACGGGTTCCATTTTGTAAAATCGGGCGAGAGACAAGGCCGGTACAGAAGGCAGCTCTCAACTCACATCATGGTTATGGGGCTGGTACCGTTGCCCCGGGTGTGCCTGCAGGCTCAAAGACAGCCACCTAACTCGAAGGCAAAACTCGGCAGAGAATGCGTGCTTCAGCTAAAACAGCCGCTTCTGAGGGTGGAAGCATTTTGTTGTGTGCGTGCGTGAGAGCACTGCAAGGGCGTCCCACATCTAATTCCGAGGGAGCCTCAGGCTGCTGCAGGAGGCAGCACTCGACTCCCCACTTGTATCATCAGGCTAGCACTGAGGCCCCACTGTTGCGTGGAAGTCCAATCCCTTGCGTTCTGCCTCGAAGCAAAAACGGTGTACACACACCGTGCTTTAGCTACCTTAGACCTTTCTGTGCGAGGAAGCATGTTAGGCTGCACAATGGGTGAGAGCCTGGGGCCGGGTTCCACACGTAAACTCGAGGGACAGACAGGCCGGTGCAGAAGGAAGCTGTCAGCTCCCCTCTTGTTTACGAGGCTAGTACCGTTGCCCCGTGTGCGCCTGCAGGCCTAAAGCCAACCACCTAAGTGGAAGGCACACCTCTAGAGAGAATTCCTGCTGCAGCGAACATAGGCATTCCTGCGGCTGGAAGCATTTTGCTGTGTGCCTCTGCGTGAGCGCCCTGCAAGTGAGTCCAAAACCGTTTTCCGTGTGAGACTCGGGCCCCGGCAGTAGGCAGAACACGACTCCCCACTTGTGCCGTGGAGCTAGCAGTGCGGCCCCACTTTTGCATGCACGTCTAATAGCTAGCGCTCTAACTGGGAGAAACAAAACTGTAGAGAAACCGTGCTTTAGCTTCCGTGGACGTCTCTGTGCGAGGAAGCAGTTTAGGGTGTACTGTGGGTGAGAGCCTGGGGGAGGGTTCCATTTCGTAAAATCGAGGGAGAGACAGGCCGGACAGAAGGCAGCTCTCAACTCACATCATGCTTATGGGGCTGGTACCGTTGCCCCGGGTGTGCCTGCAGGCTGAAAGTCAGCCACCTAACTCGAAGGAAAAACTCGGTAGGGAATCCGTGCTTCAGCTAAGCAGCCGCTCCTGAGGGTGTAAGCATTTTGTTTTGTGCGAGCGTGAGAGCAGTGCAAGGGAGTCCCAAACGTAATTCCGGGGGAGCCTGAGGCCGTTGCAAGGGGCAGCACACGACTCCCCACTTGTTTCCTCAAGCTAGCACCGAGGCCCCACTTTTGCATGGAAGTCTAATCGCTTGCGTTCTAACTCGAAGAAACCACAGTGAACAGACACCGTGCTTTAGCTACCTGAGACCTCTCTGTGGGAGGAAGCAGCTTAGGCTGCACAATGGGTGAGAGCCTGGGGCCGGGTTCCATACGTAAAATCGAGGGAGAGACAGGCCGGTGCAGAAGGAAGCTGTCAGCTCCACCTGTTGTTTACGAGGCTGGTACCGTTGCCCCGTGTGTGCGTGCAGGCCTAGAGGCAACCCCCTAACTCGAAGCCACAACTCTGGTGAGAATCCGCGCTTCAGCTCCAATAGCCGTTCCCGAGGGTGGAAGCATTTTGCTGTGGGAATGCGTGAGAGCACTGCAAGGGAGTCCGAGAGCATTTTCGAAGTGAGGCTCAGGCCCCGGAAGAAGGCAGAACACGACTCCCCGCTTGCTTCATGAAGCTAGCGCTGCGGCCCCACTTTTGCATGGAAGTCTAATCGCTGGCACTCTTATTGGAAAAACAATACGACGGAGAAACCGCGCTTTAGCTACCATCCACCTCTGTGAGGCAGGAAGCAGTTTCCTGGCTACCGTGGGTGAGAGCCTGGGGAACGGTTTCCTCCCGTGCAAGCGAGGGAGAAGAAGTCCGGGCCAGAAGGCACCTCTTGACCCAGCTCTTGGTACCCGAAGCTAACACTACTGCTCCACGTGTGCAGAGGAATGCTCAGTGCTCCACACGGACGTGGCACAAAGAAGCCTGTAGAGAATCCCAGCTTCAGCTCATTCGCCTCTCCACGGGGTGGCAGCATTTTCCACTCTGCTGGAGGGCAAACCTGGGGAATGAGTCCCAGCAGAATTCCGAGGGAGAAATAAGCATGGGCAGAAGGCCCCTCTCCACTCAGCTCTTGTTTCGGGAACCCTAGATCGGCTCTCCCGTGTGTGCGTGGAGTCCTAACTGCCGTCCACCCAACGCAAAGGAACAAAACTGTAGAGAACCCTTGCCTCAGCAAAGATCGCCCTTCTTGAGCGTGAGCTTCATCAATTGTGTGTTTTTGTGAAAGCTTGAGAAATGGAACATAGATGTAACTCTGAGTGAGACGCAGGAGTGTAAGGAAGGCTGCTGTCGACTCACCTCTTGGTTTAGGAGATTAGCACTGCTGTACCCTGTGTGCCTGGATGCCTAGTTACCAGGCTCCCAACGCCAAGAATCAATGCTACGGGCTTACTGCGCTGTGGTTAACTTTGCCGTTCCTGAAGCTGGAGTCCGTTCACCGTGTTCTTGCGTGAGACGCCGCGGAAAGGGTCCCATACGTGAAAGGGAGTGAGAAACAGGCCGGTGCGCGAGGCAGCTTCAACACACCGCTTGTTGATGAGGCTAGGACCCGGGCCCCGGGTGTGCCTGCAGGCCTAAAGCCAACCACCTCACTCAAAGGAACAACTCTGTAGAGAATGCCTGCTTCGACTGAAAGAGCCATGCCTGAGGGTGGACGCATTTTGCTGTGTGCATGCGTGAGCGCACTGCAAGTGAGTTCAAAGGAGCATTTTCCGTGTGAGGTTCAGGCCCCGGCAGAAGGCAGGACACGACTCCCCACTTGTTTCATGAAGCTAGCACTGCGGCCCCACTCTGGCATGGAAGGCTAATCGCTAGCGTTCCAACTGGGAGAAACAACACTGGAGGGAAACCGTGCTTTAGCTACCGTCGACCTCTCTGTGAGAGGAAGCAGGGTAGGGTGTGGGTGAGAGCCTGTGGGTCAGAGCCTGGGGACGGGTTCCATTACGTAAAATCGTGGGAGAGACAGGCCGGTGCCGAAGGCAGCCCTCAACTCACATCAGGCTTATGGGGCTAGTACCGATGCCCCGGGTGTGCGTGGAGGCTTAAAGACAACCGCCTAACTCGAAGGAGAGACTCGGTAGAGAATCCGGGCTTCAGCTAAAACAGCCGCTCCTGAGGGGGGAAGCATGTTGTGGTGTGCGTGCATGAGAGCACTGCAAGGGAGCCCAAAGCTTCTTGTCAGTGAGACTCAGGCCCCAAGCAGAAGGCAGAACACGACTGCCCGTGTGTTTGTCCTAGCCAGCGCTGCGGCCCTACCTTTGCATGGGAGTCTAAAGGCTAGCGTTCTAACTCGAAGAAACAACAGTGTACAGAAGCCGTGCTTTAGCTCCCGCGGCCTCTCTGTGGGAGGAAGCCGTTTAGGGTGTACTGTGGTTGAGAGCCTGGGGCCGGGTTCCGCACGTAAAATCGAGGGAGACACAGGCCGGTGCAGAAGGAAGCTGTCAGCTCCCCTCCTGTTTACGAGGCTAGTGCCGTTGCCCCGTGTGCGCCTGCAGGCCTAAAGCCAACCACCTCAGTGGAAGGAACACCTCTAGAGAGAATTCCTGCTGCAGCGAACATAGGCATTCCGGTGGCTGGAAGCATTTTGCTGTGTGCCTCTGCGTGAGCGCCCTGCAAGTGAGTCCAAAACCGTTTTCCGTGTGAGACTCGGGCCCCGGCAGTAGGCAGAACACGACTCCCCACTTGTTCCATGGAGCTAGCAGTGCGGCCCCACTTTTGCATGCACGTCTAATAGCTAGCGCTCTAACTGGGAGAAACAACACTGTAGAGAAACGGTGCTTGGGCTCCCGTCGACCTCTCCTGTGCGAGGAAGCAGTGGAGGGTGTACGGTGGGTGAGAGCCTGGGGACGGGTTCCATTTTGTAAAATCGGGCGAGAGACAAGGCCGGTACAGAAGGCAGCTCTCAACTCACATCATGGTTATGGGGCTGGTACCGTTGCCCCGGGTGTGCCTGCAGGCTCAAAGACAGCCACCTAACTCGAAGGCAAAACTCGGCAGAGAATGCGTGCTTCAGCTAAAACAGCCGCTTCTGAGGGTGGAAGCATTTTGTTGTGTGCGTGCGTGAGAGCACTGCAAGGGCGTCCCACATCTAATTCCGAGGGAGCCTCAGGCTGCTGCAGGAGGCAGCACTCGACTCCCCACTTGTATCATCAGGCTAGCACTGAGGCCCCACTGTTGCGTGGAAGTCCAATCCCTTGCGTTCTGCCTCGAAGCAAAAACGGTGTACACACACCGTGCTTTAGCTACCTTAGACCTTTCTGTGCGAGGAAGCATGTTAGGCTGCACAATGGGTGAGAGCCTGGGGCCGGGTTCCACACGTAAACTCGAGGGACAGACAGGCCGGTGCAGAAGGAAGCTGTCAGCTCCCCTCTTGTTTACGAGGCTAGTACCGTTGCCCCGTGTGCGCCTGCAGGCCTAAAGCCAACCACCTAAGTGGAAGGCACACCTCTAGAGAGAATTCCTGCTGCAGCGAACATAGGCATTCCTGCGGCTGGAAGCATTTTGCTGTGTGCCTCTGCGTGAGCGCCCTGCAAGTGAGTCCAAAACCGTTTTCCGTGTGAGACTCGGGCCCCGGCAGTAGGCAGAACACGACTCCCCACTTGTGCCGTGGAGCTAGCAGTGCGGCCCCACTTTTGCATGCACGTCTAATAGCTAGCGCTCTAACTGGGAGAAACAAAACTGTAGAGAAACCGTGCTTTAGCTTCCGTGGACGTCTCTGTGCGAGGAAGCAGTTTAGGGTGTACTGTGGGTGAGAGCCTGGGGGAGGGTTCCATTTCGTAAAATCGAGGGAGAGACAGGCCGGACAGAAGGCAGCTCTCAACTCACATCATGCTTATGGGGCTGGTACCGTTGCCCCGGGTGTGCCTGCAGGCTGAAAGTCAGCCACCTAACTCGAAGGAAAAACTCGGTAGGGAATCCGTGCTTCAGCTAAGCAGCCGCTCCTGAGGGTGTAAGCATTTTGTTTTGTGCGAGCGTGAGAGCAGTGCAAGGGAGTCCCAAACGTAATTCCGGGGGAGCCTGAGGCCGTTGCAAGGGGCAGCACACGACTCCCCACTTGTTTCCTCAAGCTAGCACCGAGGCCCCACTTTTGCATGGAAGTCTAATCGCTTGCGTTCTAACTCGAAGAAACCACAGTGAACAGACACCGTGCTTTAGCTACCTGAGACCTCTCTGTGGGAGGAAGCAGCTTAGGCTGCACAATGGGTGAGAGCCTGGGGCCGGGTTCCATACGTAAAATCGAGGGAGAGACAGGCCGGTGCAGAAGGAAGCTGTCAGCTCCACCTGTTGTTTACGAGGCTGGTACCGTTGCCCCGTGTGTGCGTGCAGGCCTAGAGGCAACCCCCTAACTCGAAGCCACAACTCTGGTGAGAATCCGCGCTTCAGCTCCAATAGCCGTTCCCGAGGGTGGAAGCATTTTGCTGTGGGAATGCGTGAGAGCACTGCAAGGGAGTCCGAGAGCATTTTCGAAGTGAGGCTCAGGCCCCGGAAGAAGGCAGAACACGACTCCCCGCTTGCTTCATGAAGCTAGCGCTGCGGCCCCACTTTTGCATGGAAGTCTAATCGCTGGCACTCTTATTGGAAAAACAATACGACGGAGAAACCGCGCTTTAGCTACCATCCACCTCTGTGAGGCAGGAAGCAGTTTCCTGGCTACCGTGGGTGAGAGCCTGGGGAACGGTTTCCTCCCGTGCAAGCGAGGGAGAAGAAGTCCGGGCCAGAAGGCACCTCTTGACCCAGCTCTTGGTACCCGAAGCTAACACTACTGCTCCACGTGTGCAGAGGAATGCTCAGTGCTCCACACGGACGTGGCACAAAGAAGCCTGTAGAGAATCCCAGCTTCAGCTCATTCGCCTCTCCACGGGGTGGCAGCATTTTCCACTCTGCTGGAGGGCAAACCTGGGGAATGAGTCCCAGCAGAATTCCGAGGGAGAAATAAGCATGGGCAGAAGGCCCCTCTCCACTCAGCTCTTGTTTCGGGAACCCTAGATCGGCTCTCCCGTGTGTGCGTGGAGTCCTAACTGCCGTCCACCCAACGCAAAGGAACAAAACTGTAGAGAACCCTTGCCTCAGCAAAGATCGCCCTTCTTGAGCGTGAGCTTCATCAATTGTGTGTTTTTTGTGAAAGCTTGAGAAATGGAACATAGATGTAACTCTGAGTGAGACGCAGGAGTGTAAGGAAGGCTGCTGTCGACTCACCTCTTGGTTTAGGAGATTAGCACTGCTGTACCCTGTGTGCCTGGATGCCTAGTTACCAGGCTCCCAACGCCAAGAATCAATGCTACGGGCTTACTGCGCTGTGGTTAACTTTGCCGTTCCTGAAGCTGGAGTCCGTTCACCGTGTTCTTGCGTGAGACGCCGCGGAAAGGGTCCCATACGTGAAAGGGAGTGAGAAACAGGCCGGTGCGCGAGGCAGCTTCAACACACCTCTTGATGATGAGGCTAGGACCCGGGGCCCGGGTGTGCCTGCAGGCCTAAAGCCAACCACCTCACTCAAAGGAACAACTCTGTAGAGAATGCCTGCTTCGACTGAAAGAGCCATGCCTGAGGGTGGACGCATTTTGCTGTGTGCATGCGTGAGCGCACTGCAAGTGAGTTCAAAAGAGCATTTTCCGTGTGAGGTTCAGGCCCCGGCAGAAGGCAGGACACGACTCCCCACTTGTTTCATGAAGCTAGCACTGCGGCCCCACTCTGGCATGGAAGGCTAATCGCTAGCGTTCCAACTGGGAGAAACAACACTGGAGGGAAACCGTGCTTTAGCTACCGTCGACCTCTCTGTGAGAGGAAGCAGGGTAGGGTGTGGGTGAGAGCCTGTGGGTCAGAGCCTGGGGACGGGTTCCATTACGTAAAATCGTGGGAGAGACAGGCCGGTGCCGAAGGCAGCCCTCAACTCACATCAGGCTTATGGGGCTAGTACCGATGCCCCGGGTGTGCGTGGAGGCTTAAAGACAACCGCCTAACTCGAAGGAGAGACTCGGTAGAGAATCCGGGCTTCAGCTAAAACAGCCGCTCCTGAGGGGGGAAGCATGTTGTGGTGTGCGTGCATGAGAGCACTGCAAGGGAGCCCAAAGCTTCTTGTCAGTGAGACTCAGGCCCCAAGCAGAAGGCAGAACACGACTGCCCGTGTGTTTGTCCTAGCCAGCGCTGCGGCCCTACCTTTGCATGGGAGTCTAAAGGCTAGCGTTCTAACTCGAAGAAACAACAGTGTACAGAAGCCGTGCTTTAGCTCCCGCGGCCTCTCTGTGGGAGGAAGCCGTTTAGGGTGTACTGTGGTTGAGAGCCTGGGGCCGGGTTCCGCACGTAAAATCGAGGGAGACACAGGCCGGTGCAGAAGGAAGCTGTCAGCTCCCCTCCTGTTTACGAGGCTAGTACCGTTGCCCCGTGTGCGCCTGCAGGCCTAAAGCCAACCACCTGAGTGGAAGGAACACCTCTAGAGAGAATTCCTGCTGCAGCGAACATAGGCATTCCTGCGGCTGGAAGCATTTTGCTGTGTGCCTCTGCGTGAGCGCCCTGCAAGTGAGTCCAAAACCGTTTTCCGTGTGAGACTCGGGCCCCGGCAGCAGGCGGAACACGACTCCCCACTTGTTCCGTGGAGCTAGCAGTGCGGCCCCACTTTTGCATGCACGTCTAATAGCTAGCGCTCTAACTGGGAGAAAAAACACTGTAGAGAAACGGTGCTTGGGCTCCCGTCGACCTCTCCTGTGCGAGGAAGCAGTGGAGGGTGTACGGTGGGTGAGAGCCTGGGGACGGGTTCCATTTTGTAAAATCGGGCGAGAGACAAGGCCGGTACAGAAGGCAGCTCTCAACTCACATCATGGTTATGGGGCTGGTACCGTTGCCCCGGGTGTGCCTGCAGGCTCAAAGACAGCCACCTAACTCGAAGGCAAAACTCGGCAGAGAATGCGTGCTTCAGCTAAAACAGCCGCTTCTGAGGGTGGAAGCATTTTGTTGTGTGCGTGCGTGAGCGCACTGCAAGGGCGTCCCACATCTAATTCCGAGGGAGCCTCAGGCTGCTGCAGGAGGCAGCACTCGACTCCCCACTTGAATCATCAAGCTAGCACTGAGGCCCCACTGTTGCGTGGAAGTCCAATCCCTTGCGTTCTGCCTCGAAGCAAAAACAGTGTACACACACCGTGCTTTAGCTACCTTAGACCTTTCTGTGCGAGGAAGCATGTTAGGCTGCACAATGGGTGAGAGCCTGGGGCCGGGTTCCACACGTAAACTCGAGGGAGAGACAGGCCGGTGCAGAAGGAAGCTGTCAGCTCCCCTCCTGTTTACGAGGCTAGTACCGTTGCCCCGTGTGCGCCTGCAGGCCTAAAGCCAACCACCTAAGTGGAAGGAACACCTCTAGAGAGAATTCCTGCTGCAGCGAACATAGGCATTCCTGCGGCTGGAAGCATTTTGCTGTGTGCCTCTGCGTGAGCGCCCTGCAAGTGAGTCCAAGACCGTTTTCCGTGTGAGACTCAGGCCCCGGCAGTAGGCAGAACACGACTCCCCACTTGTTCCGTGGAGCTAGCAGTGCGGCCCCACTTTTGCATGCACGTCTAATAGCTAGCGCTCTAACTGGGGGAAACAACACTGTAGAGAAACCGTGCTTTTGCTTCCGTGGACGTCTCTGTGCGAGGAAGCAGTTTAGGGTGTACGGTGCGTGAGCGCCTGGGGGAGGGTTCCATTTCGTAAAATCGAGGGAGAGACAGGCCGGACAGAAGGCAGCTCTCAACTCACATCATGCTTATGGGGCTGGTACCGTTGCCCCGGGTGTGCCTGCAGGCTGAAAGTCAGCCACCTAACTCGAAGGAAAAACCCGGTGGGGAATCCGTGCTTCAGCTAAGCAGCCGCTCCTGAGGGTGTAAGCATTTTGTTTTGTGCGAGCGTGAGAGCAGTGCAAGGGAGTCCCAAACGTAATTCCGGGGGAGCCTGAGGCCGTTGCAAGGGGCAGCACACGACTCCCCACTTGTTTCCTCAAGCTAGCACCGAGGCCCCACTTTTGCATGGAAGTCTAATCGCTTGCGTTCTAACTCGAAGAAACCACAGTGAACAGACACCGTGCTTTAGCTACCTGAGACCTCTCTGTGGGAGGAAGCAGCTTAGGCTGCACAATGGGTGAGAGCCTGGGGCCGGGTTCCATACGTAAAATCGAGGGAGAGACAGGCCGGTGCAGAAGGAAGCTGTCAGCTCCACCTGTTGTTTACGAGGCTGGTACCGTTGCCCCGTGTGTGCGTGCAGGCCTAGAGGCAACCCCCTAACTCGAAGCCACAACTCTGGTGAGAATCCGCGCTTCAGCTCCAATAGCCGTTCCCGAGGGTGGAAGCATTTTGCTGTGGGAATGCGTGAGAGCACTGCAAGGGAGTCCGAGAGCATTTTCGAAGTGAGGCTCAGGCCCCGGAAGAAGGCAGAACACGACTCCCCGCTTGCTTCATGAAGCTAGCGCTGCGGCCCCACTTTTGCATGGAAGTCTAATCGCTGGCACTCTTATTGGAAAAACAATACGACGGAGAAACCGCGCTTTAGCTACCATCCACCTCTGTGAGGCAGGAAGCAGTTTCCTGGCTACCGTGGGTGAGAGCCTGGGGAACGGTTTCCTCCCGTGCAAGCGAGGGAGAAGAAGTCCGGGCCAGAAGGCACCTCTTGACCCAGCTCTTGGTACCCGAAGCTAACACTACTGCTCCACGTGTGCAGAGGAATGCTCAGTGCTCCACACGGACGTGGCACAAAGAAGCCTGTAGAGAATCCCAGCTTCAGCTCATTCGCCTCTCCACGGGGTGGCAGCATTTTCCACTCTGCTGGAGGGCAAACCTGGGGAATGAGTCCCAGCAGAATTCCGAGGGAGAAATAAGCATGGGCAGAAGGCCCCTCTCCACTCAGCTCTTGTTTCGGGAACCCTAGATCGGCTCTCCCGTGTGTGCGTGGAGTCCTAACTGCCGTCCACCCAACGCAAAGGAACAAAACTGTAGAGAACCCTTGCCTCAGCAAAGATCGCCCTTCTTGAGCGTGAGCTTCATCAATTGTGTGTTTTTTGTGAAAGCTTGAGAAATGGAACATAGATGTAACTCTGAGTGAGACGCAGGAGTGTAAGGAAGGCTGCTGTCGACTCACCTCTTGGTTTAGGAGATTAGCACTGCTGTACCCTGTGTGCCTGGATGCCTAGTTACCAGGCTCCCAACGCCAAGAATCAATGCTACGGGCTTACTGCGCTGTGGTTAACTTTGCCGTTCCTGAAGCTGGAGTCCGTTCACCGTGTTCTTGCGTGAGACGCCGCGGAAAGGGTCCCATACGTGAAAGGGAGTGAGAAACAGGCCGGTGCGCGAGGCAGCTTCAACACACCTCTTGATGATGAGGCTAGGACCCGGGGCCCGGGTGTGCCTGCAGGCCTAAAGCCAACCACCTCACTCAAAGGAACAACTCTGTAGAGAATGCCTGCTTCGACTGAAAGAGCCATGCCTGAGGGTGGACGCATTTTGCTGTGTGCATGCGTGAGCGCACTGCAAGTGAGTTCAAAAGAACATTTTCCGTGTGAGGTTCAGGCCCCGGCAGAAGGCAGGACACGACTCCCCACTTGTTTCATGAAGCTAGCACTGCGGCCCCACTCTGGCATGGAAGGCTAATCGCTAGCGTTCCAACTGGGAGAAACAACACTGGAGGGAAACCGTGCTTTAGCTACCGTCGACCTCTCTGTGAGAGGAAGCAGGGTAGGGTGTGGGTGAGAGCCTGTGGGTCAGAGCCTGGGGACGGGTTCCATTACGTAAAATCGTGGGAGAGACAGGCCGGTGCCGAAGGCAGCCCTCAACTCACATCAGGCTTATGGGGCTAGTACCGATGCCCCGGGTGTGCGTGGAGGCTTAAAGACAACCGCCTAACTCGAAGGAGAGACTCGGTAGAGAATCCGGGCTTCAGCTAAAACAGCCGCTCCTGAGGGGGGAAGCATGTTGTGGTGTGCGTGCATGAGAGCACTGCAAGGGAGCCCAAAGCTTCTTGTCAGTGAGACTCAGGCCCCAAGCAGAAGGCAGAACACGACTGCCCGTGTGTTTGTCCTAGCCAGCGCTGCGGCCCTACCTTTGCATGGGAGTCTAAAGGCTAGCGTTCTAACTCGAAGAAACAACAGTGTACAGAAGCCGTGCTTTAGCTCCCGCGGCCTCTCTGTGGGAGGAAGCCGTTTAGGGTGTACTGTGGTTGAGAGCCTGGGGCCGGGTTCCGCACGTAAAATCGAGGGAGACACAGGCTGGTGCAGAAGGAAGCTGTCAGCTCCCCTCCTGTTTACGAGGCTAGTGCCGTTGCCCCGTGTGCGCCTGCAGGCCTAAAGCCAACCACCTGAGTGGAAGGAACACCTCTAGAGAGAATTCCTGCTGCAGCGAACATAGGCATTCCTGCGGCTGGAAGCATTTTGCTGTGTGCCTCTGCGTGAGCGCCCTGCAAGTGAGTCCAAAACCGTTTTCCGTGTGAGACTCGGGCCCCGGCAGCAGGCGGAACACGACTCCCCACTTGTTCCATGGAGCTAGCAGTGCGGCCCCACTTTTGCATGCACGTCTAATAGCTAGCGCTCTAACTGGGAGAAACAACACTGTAGAGAAACGGTGCTTGGGCTCCCGTCGACCTCTCCTGTGCGAGGAAGCAGTGGAGGGTGTACGGTGGGTGAGAGCCTGGGGACGGGTTCCATTTTGTAAAATCGGGCGAGAGACAAGGCCGGTACAGAAGGCAGCTCTCAACTCACATCATGGTTATGGGGCTGGTACCGTTGCCCCGGGTGTGCCTGCAGGCTCAAAGACAGCCACCTAACTCGAAGGCAAAACTCGGCAGAGAATGCGTGCTTCAGCTAAAACAGCCGCTTCTGAGGGTGGAAGCATTTTGTTGTGTGCGTGCGTGAGCGCACTGCAAGGGCGTCCCACATCTAATTCCGAGGGAGCCTCAGGCTGCTGCAGGAGGCAGCACTCGACTCCCCACTTGAATCATCAAGCTAGCACTGAGGCCCCACTGTTGCGTGGAAGTCCAATCCCTTGCGTTCTGCCTCGAAGCAAAAACAGTGTACACACACCGTGCTTTAGCTACCTTAGACCTTTCTGTGCGAGGAAGCATGTTAGGCTGCACAATGGGTGAGAGCCTGGGGCCGGGTTCCACACGTAAACTCGAGGGACAGACAGTCCGGTGCAGAAGGAAGCTGTCAGCTCCCCTCCTGTTTACGAGGCTAGTACCGTTGCCCCGTGTGCGCCTGCAGGCCTAAAGCCAACCACCTAAGTGGAAGGAACACCTCTAGAGAGAATTCCTGCTGCAGCGAACATAGGCATTCCTGCGGCTGGAAGCATTTTGCTGTGTGCCTCTGCGTGAGCGCCCTGCAAGTGAGTCCAAAACCGTTTTCCGTGTGAGACTCGGGCCCCGGCAGTAGGCAGAACACGACTCCCCACTTGTTCCGTGGTGCTAGCAGTGCGGCCCCACTTTTGCATGCACGTCTAATAGCTAGCGCTCTAACTGGGGGAACAACACTGTAGAGAAACCGTGCTTTTGCTTCCGTGGACGTCTCTGTGCGAGGAAGCAGTTTAGGGTGTACGGTGGGTGAGAGCCTGGGGGAGGGTTCCATTTCGTAAAATCGAGGGAGAGACAGGCCGGACAGAAGGCAGCTCTCAACTCACATCATGCTTATGGGGCTGGTACCGTTGCCCCGGGTGTGCCTGCAGGCTGAAAGTCAGCCACCTAACTCGAAGGAAAAACCCGGTGGGGAATCCGTGCTTCAGCTAAGCAGCCGCTCCTGAGGGTGTAAGCATTTTGTTTTGTGCGAGCGTGAGAGCAGTGCAAGGGAGTCCCAAACGTAATTCCGGGGGAGCCTGAGGCCGTTGCAAGGGGCAGCACACGACTCCCCACTTGTTTCCTCAAGCTAGCACCGAGGCCCCACTTTTGCATGGAAGTCTAATCGCTTGCGTTCTAACTCGAAGAAACCACAGTGAACAGACACCGTGCTTTAGCTACCTGAGACCTCTCTGTGGGAGGAAGCAGCTTAGGCTGCACAATGGGTGAGAGCCTGGGGCCGGGTTCCATACGTAAAATCGAGGGAGAGACAGGCCGGTGCAGAAGGAAGCTGTCAGCTCCACCTGTTGTTTACGAGGCTGGTACCGTTGCCCCGTGTGTGCGTGCAGGCCTAGAGGCAACCCCCTAACTCGAAGCCACAACTCTGGTGAGAATCCGCGCTTCAGCTCCAATAGCCGTTCCCGAGGGTGGAAGCATTTTGCTGTGGGAATGCGTGAGAGCACTGCAAGGGAGTCCGAGAGCATTTTCGAAGTGAGGCTCAGGCCCCGGAAGAAGGCAGAACACGACTCCCCGCTTGCTTCATGAAGCTAGCGCTGCGGCCCCACTTTTGCATGGAAGTCTAATCGCTGGCACTCTTATTGGAAAAACAATACGACGGAGAAACCGCGCTTTAGCTACCATCCACCTCTGTGAGGCAGGAAGCAGTTTCCTGGCTACCGTGGGTGAGAGCCTGGGGAACGGTTTCCTCCCGTGCAAGCGAGGGAGAAGAAGTCCGGGCCAGAAGGCACCTCTTGACCCAGCTCTTGGTACCCGAAGCTAACACTACTGCTCCACGTGTGCAGAGGAATGCTCAGTGCTCCACACGGACGTGGCACAAAGAAGCCTGTAGAGAATCCCAGCTTCAGCTCATTCGCCTCTCCACGGGGTGGCAGCATTTTCCACTCTGCTGGAGGGCAAACCTGGGGAATGAGTCCCAGCAGAATTCCGAGGGAGAAATAAGCATGGGCAGAAGGCCCCTCTCCACTCAGCTCTTGTTTCGGGAACCCTAGATCGGCTCTCCCGTGTGTGCGTGGAGTCCTAACTGCCGTCCACCCAACGCAAAGGAACAAAACTGTAGAGAACCCTTGCCTCAGCAAAGATCGCCCTTCTTGAGCGTGAGCTTCATCAATTGTGTGTTTTTTGTGAAAGCTTGAGAAATGGAACATAGATGTAACTCTGAGTGAGACGCAGGAGTGTAAGGAAGGCTGCTGTCGACTCACCTCTTGGTTTAGGAGATTAGCACTGCTGTACCCTGTGTGCCTGGATGCCTAGTTACCAGGCTCCCAACGCCAAGAATCAATGCTACGGGCTTACTGCGCTGTGGTTAACTTTGCCGTTCCTGAAGCTGGAGTCCGTTCACCGTGTTCTTGCGTGAGACGCCGCGGAAAGGGTCCCATACGTGAAAGGGAGTGAGAAACAGGCCGGTGCGCGAGGCAGCTTCAACACACCTCTTGTTGATGAGGCTAGGACCCGGGCCCCGGGTGTGCCTGCAGGCCTAAAGCCAACCACCTCACTCAAAGGAACAACTCTGTAGAGAATGCCTGCTTCGACTGAAAGAGCCATGCCTGAGGGTAGACGCATTTTGCTGTGTGCATGCGTGAGCGCACTGCAAGTGAGTTCAAAGGAGCATTTTCCGTGTGAGGTTCAGGCCCCGGCAGAAGGCAGGACACGACTCCCCACTTGTTTCATGAAGCTAGCACTGCGGCCCCACTCTGGCATGGAAGGCTAATCGCTAGCGTTCCAACTGGGAGAAACAACACTGGAGGGAAACCGTGCTTTAGCTACCGTCGACCTCTCTGTGAGAGGAAGCAGGGTAGGGTGTGGGTGAGAGCCTGTGGGTCAGAGCCTGGGGACGGGTTCCATTACGTAAAATCGTGGGAGAGACAGGCCGGTGCCGAAGGCAGCCCTCAACTCACATCAGGCTTATGGGGCTAGTACCGATGCCCCGGGTGTGCGTGGAGGCTTAAAGACAACCGCCTAACTCGAAGGAGAGACTCGGTAGAGAATCCGGGCTTCAGCTAAAACAGCCGCTCCTGAGGGGGGAAGCATGTTGTGGTGTGCGTGCATGAGAGCACTGCAAGGGAGCCCAAAGCTTCTTGTCAGTGAGACTCAGGCCCCAAGCAGAAGGCAGAACACGACTGCCCGTGTGTTTGTCCTAGCCAGCGCTGCGGCCCTACCTTTGCATGGGAGTCTAAAGGCTAGCGTTCTAACTCGAAGAAACAACAGTGTACAGAAGCCGTGCTTTAGCTCCCGCGGCCTCTCTGTGGGAGGAAGCCGTTTAGGGTGTACTGTGGTTGAGAGCCTGGGGCCGGGTTCCGCACGTAAAATCGAGGGAGACACAGGCCGGTGCAGAAGGAAGCTGTCAGCTCCCCTCCTGTTTACGAGGCTAGTGCCGTTGCCCCGTGTGCGCCTGCAGGCCTAAAGCCAACCACCTGAGTGGAAGGAACACCTCTAGAGAGAATTCCTGCTGCAGCGAACATAGGCATTCCGGTGGCTGGAAGCATTTTGCTGTGTGCCTCTGTGTGAGCGCCCTGCAAGTGAGTCCAAAACCGTTTTCCGTGTGAGACTCGGGCCCCGGCAGTAGGCAGAACACGACTCCCTACTTGTTCCGTGGAGCTAGCAGTGCGGCCCCACTTTTGCATGCACGTCTAATAGCTAGCGCTCTAACTGGGAGAAACAACACTGTAGAGAAACGGTGCTTGGGCTCCCGTCGACCTCTCCTGTGCGAGGAAGCAGTGGAGGGTGTACGGTGGGTGAGAGCCTGGGGACGGGTTCCATTTTGTAAAATCGGGCGAGAGACAAGGCCGGTACAGAAGGCAGCTCTCAACTCACATCATGGTTATGGGGCTGGTACCGTTGCCCCGGGTGTGCCTGCAGGCTCAAAGACAGCCACCTAACTCGAAGGCAAAACTCGGCAGAGAATGCGTGCTTCAGCTAAAACAGCCGCTTCTGAGGGTGGAAGCATTTTGTTGTGTGCGTGCGTGAGAGCACTGCAAGGGCGTCCCACATCTAATTCCGAGGGAGCCTCAGGCTGCTGCAGGAGGCAGCACTCGACTCCCCACTTGTATCATCAGGCTAGCACTGAGGCCCCACTGTTGCGTGGAAGTCCAATCCCTTGCGTTCTGCCTCGAAGCAAAAACGGTGTACACACACCGTGCTTTAGCTACCTTAGACCTTTCTGTGCGAGGAAGCATGTTAGGCTGCACAATGGGTGAGAGCCTGGGGCCGGGTTCCACACGTAAACTCGAGGGACAGACAGGCCGGTGCAGAAGGAAGCTGTCAGCTCCCCTCTTGTTTACGAGGCTAGTACCGTTGCCCCGTGTGCGCCTGCAGGCCTAAAGCCAACCACCTAAGTGGAAGGCACACCTCTAGAGAGAATTCCTGCTGCAGCGAACATAGGCATTCCTGCGGCTGGAAGCATTTTGCTGTGTGCCTCTGCGTGAGCGCCCTGCAAGTGAGTCCAAAACCGTTTTCCGTGTGAGACTCGGGCCCCGGCAGTAGGCAGAACACGACTCCCCACTTGTTCCGTGGAGCTAGCAGTGCGGCCCCACTTTTGCATGCACGTCTAATAGCTAGCGCTCTAACTGGGGGAAACAACACTGTAGAGAAACCGTGCTTTAGCTTCCGTGGACGTCTCTGTGCGAGGAAGCAGTTTAGGGTGTACGGTGGGTGAGAGCCTGGGGGAGGGTTCCATTTCGTAAAATCGAGGGAGAGGCAGGCCGGACAGAAGGCAGCTCTCAACTCACATCATGCTTATGGGGCTGGTACCGTTGCCCCGGGTGTGCCTGCAGGCTGAAAGTCAGCCACCTAACTCGAAGGAAAAACCCGGTGGGGAATCCGTGCTTCAGCTAAGCAGCCGCTCCTGAGGGTGTAAGCATTTTGTTTTGTGCGAGCGTGAGAGCAGTGCAAGGGAGTCCCAAACGTAATTCCGGGGGAGCCTGAGGCCGTTGCAAGGGGCAGCACACGACTCCCCACTTGTTTCCTCAAGCTAGCACCGAGGCCCCACTTTTGCATGGAAGTCTAATCGCTTGCGTTCTAACTCGAAGAAACCACAGTGAACAGACACCGTGCTTTAGCTACCTGAGACCTCTCTGTGGGAGGAAGCAGCTTAGGCTGCACAATGGGTGAGAGCCTGGGGCCGGGTTCCATACGTAAAATCGAGGGAGAGACAGGCCGGTGCAGAAGGAAGCTGTCAGCTCCACCTGTTGTTTACGAGGCTGGTACCGTTGCCCCGTGTGTGCGTGCAGGCCTAGAGGCAACCCCCTAACTCGAAGCCACAACTCTGGTGAGAATCCGCGCTTCAGCTCCAATAGCCGTTCCCGAGGGTGGAAGCATTTTGCTGTGGGAATGCGTGAGAGCACTGCAAGGGAGTCCGAGAGCATTTTCGAAGTGAGGCTCAGGCCCCGGAAGAAGGCAGAACACGACTCCCCGCTTGCTTCATGAAGCTAGCGCTGCGGCCCCACTTTTGCATGGAAGTCTAATCGCTGGCACTCTTATTGGAAAAACAATACGACGGAGAAACCGCGCTTTAGCTACCATCCACCTCTGTGAGGCAGGAAGCAGTTTCCTGGCTACCGTGGGTGAGAGCCTGGGGAACGGTTTCCTCCCGTGCAAGCGAGGGAGAAGAAGTCCGGGCCAGAAGGCACCTCTTGACCCAGCTCTTGGTACCCGAAGCTAACACTACTGCTCCACGTGTGCAGAGGAATGCTCAGTGCTCCACACGGACGTGGCACAAAGAAGCCTGTAGAGAATCCCAGCTTCAGCTCATTCGCCTCTCCACGGGGTGGCAGCATTTTCCACTCTGCTGGAGGGCAAACCTGGGGAATGAGTCCCAGCAGAATTCCGAGGGAGAAATAAGCATGGGCAGAAGGCCCCTCTCCACTCAGCTCTTGTTTCGGGAACCCTAGATCGGCTCTCCCGTGTGTGCGTGGAGTCCTAACTGCCGTCCACCCAACGCAAAGGAACAAAACTGTAGAGAACCCTTGCCTCAGCAAAGATCGCCCTTCTTGAGCGTGAGCTTCATCAATTGTGTGTTTTTTGTGAAAGCTTGAGAAATGGAACATAGATGTAACTCTGAGTGAGACGCAGGAGTGTAAGGAAGGCTGCTGTCGACTCACCTCTTGGTTTAGGAGATTAGCACTGCTGTACCCTGTGTGCCTGGATGCCTAGTTACCAGGCTCCCAACGCCAAGAATCAATGCTACGGGCTTACTGCGCTGTGGTTAACTTTGCCGTTCCTGAAGCTGGAGTCCGTTCACCGTGTTCTTGCGTGAGACGCCGCGGAAAGGGTCCCATACGTGAAAGGGAGTGAGAAACAGGCCGGTGCGCGAGGCAGCTTCAACACACCTCTTGATGATGAGGCTAGGACCCGGGGCCCGGGTGTGCCTGCAGGCCTAAAGCCAACCACCTCACTCAAAGGAACAACTCTGTAGAGAATGCCTGCTTCGACTGAAAGAGCCATGCCTGAGGGTGGACGCATTTTGCTGTGTGCATGCGTGAGCGCACTGCAAGTGAGTTCAAAAGAGCATTTTCCGTGTGAGGTTCAGGCCCCGGCAGAAGGCAGGACACGACTCCCCACTTGTTTCATGAAGCTAGCACTGCGGCCCCACTCTGGCATGGAAGGCTAATCGCTAGCGTTCCAACTGGGAGAAACAACACTGGAGGGAAACCGTGCTTTAGCTACCGTCGACCTCTCTGTGAGAGGAAGCAGGGTAGGGTGTGGGTGAGAGCCTGTGGGTCAGAGCCTGGGGACGGGTTCCATTACGTAAAATCGTGGGAGAGACAGGCCGGTGCCGAAGGCAGCCCTCAACTCACATCAGGCTTATGGGGCTAGTACCGATGCCCCGGGTGTGCGTGGAGGCTTAAAGACAACCGCCTAACTCGAAGGAGAGACTCGGTAGAGAATCCGGGCTTCAGCTAAAACAGCCGCTCCTGAGGGGGGAAGCATGTTGTGGTGTGCGTGCATGAGAGCACTGCAAGGGAGCCCAAAGCTTCTTGTCAGTGAGACTCAGGCCCCAAGCAGAAGGCAGAACACGACTGCCCGTGTGTTTGTCCTAGCCAGCGCTGCGGCCCTACCTTTGCATGGGAGTCTAAAGGCTAGCGTTCTAACTCGAAGAAACAACAGTGTACAGAAGCCGTGCTTTAGCTCCCGCGGCCTCTCTGTGGGAGGAAGCCGTTTAGGGTGTACTGTGGTTGAGAGCCTGGGGCCGGGTTCCGCACGTAAAATCGAGGGAGACACAGGCCGGTGCAGAAGGAAGCTGTCAGCTCCCCTCCTGTTTACGAGGCTAGTACCGTTGCCCCGTGTGCGCCTGCAGGCCTAAAGCCAACCACCTGAGTGGAAGGAACACCTCTAGAGAGAATTCCTGCTGCAGCGAACATAGGCATTCCTGCGGCTGGAAGCATTTTGCTGTGTGCCTCTGCGTGAGCGCCCTGCAAGTGAGTCCAAAACCGTTTTCCGTGTGAGACTCGGGCCCCGGCAGCAGGCGGAACACGACTCCCCACTTGTTCCGTGGAGCTAGCAGTGCGGCCCCACTTTTGCATGCACGTCTAATAGCTAGCGCTCTAACTGGGAGAAACAACACTGTAGAGAAACGGTGCTTGGGCTCCCGTCGACCTCTCCTGTGCGAGGAAGCAGTGGAGGGTGTACGGTGGGTGAGAGCCTGGGGACGGGTTCCATTTTGTAAAATCGGGCGAGAGACAAGGCCGGTACAGAAGGCAGCTCTCAACTCACATCATGGTTATGGGGCTGGTACCGTTGCCCCGGGTGTGCCTGCAGGCTCAAAGACAGCCACCTAACTCGAAGGCAAAACTCGGCAGAGAATGCGTGCTTCAGCTAAAACAGCCGCTTCTGAGGGTGGAAGCATTTTGTTGTGTGCGTGCGTGAGCGCACTGCAAGGGCGTCCCACATCTAATTCCGAGGGAGCCTCAGGCTGCTGCAGGAGGCAGCACTCGACTCCCCACTTGAATCATCAAGCTAGCACTGAGGCCCCACTGTTGCGTGGAAGTCCAATCCCTTGCGTTCTGCCTCGAAGCAAAAACAGTGTACACACACCGTGCTTTAGCTACCTTAGACCTTTCTGTGCGAGGAAGCATGTTAGGCTGCACAATGGGTGAGAGCCTGGGGCCGGGTTCCACACGTAAACTCGAGGGAGAGACAGGCCGGTGCAGAAGGAAGCTGTCAGCTCCCCTCCTGTTTACGAGGCTAGTACCGTTGCCCCGTGTGCGCCTGCAGGCCTAAAGCCAACCACCTAAGTGGAAGGAACACCTCTAGAGAGAATTCCTGCTGCAGCGAACATAGGCATTCCTGCGGCTGGAAGCATTTTGCTGTGTGCCTCTGCGTGAGCGCCCTGCAAGTGAGTCCAAAACCGTTTTCCGTGTGAGACTCGGGCCCCGGCAGTAGGCAGAACACGACTCCCCACTTGTTCCGTGGAGCTAGCAGTGCGGCCCCACTTTTGCATGCACGTCTAATAGCTAGCGCTCTAACTGGGGGAAACAACACTGTAGAGAAACCGTGCTTTAGCTTCCGTGGACGTCTCTGTGCGAGGAAGCAGTTTAGGGTGTACGGTGGGTGAGAGCCTGGGGGAGGGTTCCATTTCGTAAAATCGAGGGAGAGGCAGGCCGGACAGAAGGCAGCTCTCAACTCACATCATGCTTATGGGGCTGGTACCGTTGCCCCGGGTGTGCCTGCAGGCTGAAAGTCAGCCACCTAACTCGAAGGAAAAACCCGGTGGGGAATCCGTGCTTCAGCTAAGCAGCCGCTCCTGAGGGTGTAAGCATTTTGTTTTGTGCGAGCGTGAGAGCAGTGCAAGGGAGTCCCAAACGTAATTCCGGGGGAGCCTGAGGCCGTTGCAAGGGGCAGCACACGACTCCCCACTTGTTTCCTCAAGCTAGCACCGAGGCCCCACTTTTGCATGGAAGTCTAATCGCTTGCGTTCTAACTCGAAGAAACCACAGTGAACAGACACCGTGCTTTAGCTACCTGAGACCTCTCTGTGGGAGGAAGCAGCTTAGGCTGCACAATGGGTGAGAGCCTGGGGCCGGGTTCCATACGTAAAATCGAGGGAGAGACAGGCCGGTGCAGAAGGAAGCTGTCAGCTCCACCTGTTGTTTACGAGGCTGGTACCGTTGCCCCGTGTGTGCGTGCAGGCCTAGAGGCAACCCCCTAACTCGAAGCCACAACTCTGGTGAGAATCCGCGCTTCAGCTCCAATAGCCGTTCCCGAGGGTGGAAGCATTTTGCTGTGGGAATGCGTGAGAGCACTGCAAGGGAGTCCGAGAGCATTTTCGAAGTGAGGCTCAGGCCCCGGAAGAAGGCAGAACACGACTCCCCGCTTGCTTCATGAAGCTAGCGCTGCGGCCCCACTTTTGCATGGAAGTCTAATCGCTGGCACTCTTATTGGAAAAACAATACGACGGAGAAACCGCGCTTTAGCTACCATCCACCTCTGTGAGGCAGGAAGCAGTTTCCTGGCTACCGTGGGTGAGAGCCTGGGGAACGGTTTCCTCCCGTGCAAGCGAGGGAGAAGAAGTCCGGGCCAGAAGGCACCTCTTGACCCAGCTCTTGGTACCCGAAGCTAACACTACTGCTCCACGTGTGCAGAGGAATGCTCAGTGCTCCACACGGACGTGGCACAAAGAAGCCTGTAGAGAATCCCAGCTTCAGCTCATTCGCCTCTCCACGGGGTGGCAGCATTTTCCACTCTGCTGGAGGGCAAACCTGGGGAATGAGTCCCAGCAGAATTCCGAGGGAGAAATAAGCATGGGCAGAAGGCCCCTCTCCACTCAGCTCTTGTTTCGGGAACCCTAGATCGGCTCTCCCGTGTGTGCGTGGAGTCCTAACTGCCGTCCACCCAACGCAAAGGAACAAAACTGTAGAGAACCCTTGCCTCAGCAAAGATCGCCCTTCTTGAGCGTGAGCTTCATCAATTGTGTGTTTTTTGTGAAAGCTTGAGAAATGGAACATAGATGTAACTCTGAGTGAGACGCAGGAGTGTAAGGAAGGCTGCTGTCGACTCACCTCTTGGTTTAGGAGATTAGCACTGCTGTACCCTGTGTGCCTGGATGCCTAGTTACCAGGCTCCCAACGCCAAGAATCAATGCTACGGGCTTACTGCGCTGTGGTTAACTTTGCCGTTCCTGAAGCTGGAGTCCGTTCACCGTGTTCTTGCGTGAGACGCCGCGGAAAGGGTCCCATACGTGAAAGGGAGTGAGAAACAGGCCGGTGCGCGAGGCAGCTTCAACACACCTCTTGATGATGAGGCTAGGACCCGGGGCCCGGGTGTGCCTGCAGGCCTAAAGCCAACCACCTCACTCAAAGGAACAACTCTGTAGAGAATGCCTGCTTCGACTGAAAGAGCCATGCCTGAGGGTGGACGCATTTTGCTGTGTGCATGCGTGAGCGCACTGCAAGTGAGTTCAAAAGAGCATTTTCCGTGTGAGGTTCAGGCCCCGGCAGAAGGCAGGACACGACTCCCCACTTGTTTCATGAAGCTAGCACTGCGGCCCCACTCTGGCATGGAAGGCTAATCGCTAGCGTTCCAACTGGGAGAAACAACACTGGAGGGAAACCGTGCTTTAGCTACCGTCGACCTCTCTGTGAGAGGAAGCAGGGTAGGGTGTGGGTGAGAGCCTGTGGGTCAGAGCCTGGGGACGGGTTCCATTACGTAAAATCGTGGGAGAGACAGGCCCGTGCCGAAGGCAGCCCTCAACTCACATCAGGCTTATGGGGCTAGTACCGATGCCCCGGGTGTGCGTGGAGGCTTAAAGACAACCGCCTAACTCGAAGGAGAGACTCGGTAGAGAATCCGGGCTTCAGCTAAAACAGCCGCTCCTGAGGGGGGAAGCATGTTGTGGTGTGCGTGCATGAGAGCACTGCAAGGGAGCCCAAAGCTTCTTGTCAGTGAGACTCAGGCCCCAAGCAGAAGGCAGAACACGACTGCCCGTGTGTTTGTCCTAGCCAGCGCTGCGGCCCTACCTTTGCATGGGAGTCTAAAGGCTAGCGTTCTAACTCGAAGAAACAACAGTGTACAGAAGCCGTGCTTTAGCTCCCGCGGCCTCTCTGTGGGAGGAAGCCGTTTAGGGTGTACTGTGGTTGAGAGCCTGGGGCCGGGTTCGGCACGTAAAATCGAGGGAGACACAGGCCGGTGCAGAAGGAAGCTGTCAGCTCCCCTCCTGTTTACGAGGCTAGTACCGTTGCCCCGTGTGCGCCTGCAGGCCTAAAGCCAACCACCTGAGTGGAAGGAACACCTCTAGAGAGAATTCCTGCTGCAGCGAACATAGGCATTCCTGCGGCTGGAAGCATTTTGCTGTGTGCCTCTGCGTGAGCGCGCTGCAAGTGAGTCCAAAACCGTTTTCCGTGTGAGACTCGGGCCCCGGCAGCAGGCGGAACACGACTCCCCACTTGTTCCGTGGAGCTAGCAGTGCGGCCCCACTTTTGCATGCACGTCTAATAGCTAGCGCTCTAACTGGGAGAAACAACACTGTAGAGAAACGGTGCTTGGGCTCCCGTCGACCTCTCCTGTGCGAGGAAGCAGTGGAGGGTGTACGGTGGGTGAGAGCCTGGGGACGGGTTCCATTTTGTAAAATCGGGCGAGAGACAAGGCCGGTACAGAAGGCAGCTCTCAACTCACATCATGGTTATGGGGCTGGTACCGTTGCCCCGGGTGTGCCTGCAGGCTCAAAGACAGCCACCTAACTCGAAGGCAAAACTCGGCAGAGAATGCGTGCTTCAGCTAAAACAGCCGCTTCTGAGGGTGGAAGCATTTTGTTGTGTGCGTGCGTGAGCGCACTGCAAGGGCGTCCCACATCTAATTCCGAGGGAGCCTCAGGCTGCTGCAGGAGGCAGCACTCGACTCCCCACTTGAATCATCAAGCTAGCACTGAGGCCCCACTGTTGCGTGGAAGTCCAATCCCTTGCGTTCTGCCTCGAAGCAAAAACAGTGTACACACACCGTGCTTTAGCTACCTTAGACCTTTCTGTGCGAGGAAGCATGTTAGGCTGCACAATGGGTGAGAGCCTGGGGCCGGGTTCCACACGTAAACTCGAGGGAGAGACAGGCCGGTGCAGAAGGAAGCTGTCAGCTCCCCTCCTGTTTACGAGGCTAGTACCGTTGCCCCGTGTGCGCCTGCAGGCCTAAAGCCAACCACCTAAGTGGAAGGAACACCTCTAGAGAGAATTCCTGCTGCAGCGAACATAGGCATTCCTGCGGCTGGAAGCATTTTGCTGTGTGCCTCTGCGTGAGCGCCCTGCAAGTGAGTCCAAGACCGTTTTCCGTGTGAGACTCAGGCCCCGGCAGTAGGCAGAACACGACTCCCCACTTGTTCCGTGGAGCTAGCAGTGCGGCCCCACTTTTGCATGCACGTCTAATAGCTAGCGCTCTAACTGGGGGAAACAACACTGTAGAGAAACCGTGCTTTAGCTTCCGTGGACGTCTCTGTGCGAGGAAGCAGTTTAGGGTGTACGGTGGGTGAGAGCCTGGGGGAGGGTTCCATTTCGTAAAATCGAGGGAGAGACAGGCCGGACAGAAGGCAGCTCTCAACTCACATCATGCTTATGGGGCTGGTACCGTTGCCCCGGGTGTGCCTGCAGGCTGAAAGTCAGCCACCTAACTCGAAGGAAAAACCCGGTGGGGAATCCGTGCTTCAGCTAAGCAGCCGCTCCTGAGGGTGTAAGCATTTTGTTTTGTGCGAGCGTGAGAGCAGTGCAAGGGAGTCCCAAACGTAATTCCGGGGGAGCCTGAGGCCGTTGCAAGGGGCAGCACACGACTCCCCACTTGTTTCCTCAAGCTAGCACCGAGGCCCCACTTTTGCATGGAAGTCTAATCGCTTGCGTTCTAACTCGAAGAAACCACAGTGAACAGACACCGTGCTTTAGCTACCTGAGACCTCTCTGTGGGAGGAAGCAGCTTAGGCTGCACAATGGGTGAGAGCCTGGGGCCGGGTTCCATACGTAAAATCGAGGGAGAGACAGGCCGGTGCAGAAGGAAGCTGTCAGCTCCACCTGTTGTTTACGAGGCTGGTACCGTTGCCCCGTGTGTGCGTGCAGGCCTAGAGGCAACCCCCTAACTCGAAGCCACAACTCTGGTGAGAATCCGCGCTTCAGCTCCAATAGCCGTTCCCGAGGGTGGAAGCATTTTGCTGTGGGAATGCGTGAGAGCACTGCAAGGGAGTCCGAGAGCATTTTCGAAGTGAGGCTCAGGCCCCGGAAGAAGGCAGAACACGACTCCCCGCTTGCTTCATGAAGCTAGCGCTGCGGCCCCACTTTTGCATGGAAGTCTAATCGCTGGCACTCTTATTGGAAAAACAATACGACGGAGAAACCGCGCTTTAGCTACCATCCACCTCTGTGAGGCAGGAAGCAGTTTCCTGGCTACCGTGGGTGAGAGCCTGGGGAACGGTTTCCTCCCGTGCAAGCGAGGGAGAAGAAGTCCGGGCCAGAAGGCACCTCTTGACCCAGCTCTTGGTACCCGAAGCTAACACTACTGCTCCACGTGTGCAGAGGAATGCTCAGTGCTCCACACGGACGTGGCACAAAGAAGCCTGTAGAGAATCCCAGCTTCAGCTCATTCGCCTCTCCACGGGGTGGCAGCATTTTCCACTCTGCTGGAGGGCAAACCTGGGGAATGAGTCCCAGCAGAATTCCGAGGGAGAAATAAGCATGGGCAGAAGGCCCCTCTCCACTCAGCTCTTGTTTCGGGAACCCTAGATCGGCTCTCCCGTGTGTGCGTGGAGTCCTAACTGCCGTCCACCCAACGCAAAGGAACAAAACTGTAGAGAACCCTTGCCTCAGCAAAGATCGCCCTTCTTGAGCGTGAGCTTCATCAATTGTGTGTTTTTGTGAAAGCTTGAGAAATGGAACATAGATGTAACTCTGAGTGAGACGCAGGAGTGTAAGGAAGGCTGCTGTCGACACACCTCTTGGTTTAGGAGATTAGCACTGCTGTACCCTGTGTGCCTGGATGCCTAGTTACCAGGCTCCCAACGCCAAGAATCAATGCTACGGGCTTACTGCGCTGTGGTTAACTTTGCCGTTCCTGAAGCTGGAGTCCGTTCACCGTGTTCTTGCGTGAGACGCCGCGGAAAGGGTCCCATACGTGAAAGGGAGTGAGAAACAGGCCGGTGCGCGAGGCAGCTTCAACACACCTCTTGTTGATGAGGCTAGGACCCGGGCCCCGGGTGTGCCTGCAGGCCTAAAGCCAACCACCTCACTCAAAGGAACAACTCTGTAGAGAATGCCTGCTTCGACTGAAAGAGCCATGCCTGAGGGTAGACGCATTTTGCTGTGTGCATGCGTGAGCGCACTGCAAGTGAGTTCAAAGGAGCATTTTCCGTGTGAGGTTCAGGCCCCGGCAGAAGGCAGGACACGACTCCCCACTTGTTTCATGAAGCTAGCACTGCGGCCCCACTCTGGCATGGAAGGCTAATCGCTAGCGTTCCAACTGGGAGAAACAACACTGGAGGGAAACCGTGCTTTAGCTACCGTCGACCTCTCTGTGAGAGGAAGCAGGGTAGGGTGTGGGTGAGAGCCTGTGGGTCAGAGCCTGGGGACGGGTTCCATTACGTAAAATCGTGGGAGAGACAGGCCGGTGCCGAAGGCAGCCCTCAACTCACATCAGGCTTATGGGGCTAGTACCGATGCCCCGGGTGTGCGTGGAGGCTTAAAGACAACCGCCTAACTCGAAGGAGAGACTCGGTAGAGAATCCGGGCTTCAGCTAAAACAGCCGCTCCTGAGGGGGGAAGCATGTTGTGGTGTGCGTGCATGAGAGCACTGCAAGGGAGCCCAAAGCTTCTTGTCAGTGAGACTCAGGCCCCAAGCAGAAGGCAGAACACGACTGCCCGTGTGTTTGTCCTAGCCAGCGCTGCGGCCCTACCTTTGCATGGGAGTCTAAAGGCTAGCGTTCTAACTCGAAGAAACAACAGTGTACAGAAGCCGTGCTTTAGCTCCCGCGGCCTCTCTGTGGGAGGAAGCCGTTTAGGGTGTACTGTGGTTGAGAGCCTGGGGCCGGGTTCCGCACGTAAAATCGAGGGAGACACAGGCCGGTGCAGAAGGAAGCTGTCAGCTCCCCTCCTGTTTACGAGGCTAGTGCCGTTGCCCCGTGTGCGCCTGCAGGCCTAAAGCCAACCACCTGAGTGGAAGGAACACCTCTAGAGAGAATTCCTGCTGCAGCGAACATAGGCATTCCGGTGGCTGGAAGCATTTTGCTGTGTGCCTCTGTGTGAGCGCCCTGCAAGTGAGTCCAAAACCGTTTTCCGTGTGAGACTCGGGCCCCGGCAGTAGGCAGAACACGACTCCCTACTTGTTCCGTGGAGCTAGCAGTGCGGCCCCACTTTTGCATGCACGTCTAATAGCTAGCGCTCTAACTGGGAGAAACAACACTGTAGAGAAACGGTGCTTGGGCTCCCGTCGACCTCTCCTGTGCGAGGAAGCAGTGGAGGGTGTACGGTGGGTGAGAGCCTGGGGACGGGTTCCATTTTGTAAAATCGGGCGAGAGACAAGGCCGGTACAGAAGGCAGCTCTCAACTCACATCATGGTTATGGGGCTGGTACCGTTGCCCCGGGTGTGCCTGCAGGCTCAAAGACAGCCACCTAACTCGAAGGCAAAACTCGGCAGAGAATGCGTGCTTCAGCTAAAACAGCCGCTTCTGAGGGTGGAAGCATTTTGTTGTGTGCGTGCGTGAGAGCACTGCAAGGGCGTCCCACATCTAATTCCGAGGGAGCCTCAGGCTGCTGCAGGAGGCAGCACTCGACTCCCCACTTGTATCATCAGGCTAGCACTGAGGCCCCACTGTTGCGTGGAAGTCCAATCCCTTGCGTTCTGCCTCGAAGCAAAAACGGTGTACACACACCGTGCTTTAGCTACCTTAGACCTTTCTGTGCGAGGAAGCATGTTAGGCTGCACAATGGGTGAGAGCCTGGGGCCGGGTTCCACACGTAAACTCGAGGGACAGACAGGCCGGTGCAGAAGGAAGCTGTCAGCTCCCCTCCTGTTTACGAGGCTAGTACCGTTGCCCCGTGTGCGCCTGCAGGCCTAAAGCCAACCACCTAAGTGGAAGGCACACCTCTAGAGAGAATTCCTGCTGCAGCGAACATAGGCATTCCTGCGGCTGGAAGCATTTTGCTGTGTGCCTCTGCGTGAGCGCCCTGCAAGTGAGTCCAAAACCGTTTTCCGTGTGAGACTCGGGCCCCGGCAGTAGGCAGAACACGACTCCCCACTTGTTCCGTGGAGCTAGCAGTGCGGCCCCACTTTTGCATGCACGTCTAATAGCTAGCGCTCTAACTGGGGGAAACAACACTGTAGAGAAACCGTGCTTTAGCTTCCGTGGACGTCTCTGTGCGAGGAAGCAGTTTAGGGTGTACGGTGGGTGAGAGCCTGGGGGAGGGTTCCATTTCGTAAAATCGAGGGAGAGGCAGGCCGGACAGAAGGCAGCTCTCAACTCACATCATGCTTATGGGGCTGGTACCGTTGCCCCGGGTGTGCCTGCAGGCTGAAAGTCAGCCACCTAACTCGAAGGAAAAACCCGGTGGGGAATCCGTGCTTCAGCTAAGCAGCCGCTCCTGAGGGTGTAAGCATTTTGTTTTGTGCGAGCGTGAGAGCAGTGCAAGGGAGTCCCAAACGTAATTCCGGGGGAGCCTGAGGCCGTTGCAAGGGGCAGCACACGACTCCCCACTTGTTTCCTCAAGCTAGCACCGAGGCCCCACTTTTGCATGGAAGTCTAATCGCTTGCGTTCTAACTCGAAGAAACCACAGTGAACAGACACCGTGCTTTAGCTACCTGAGACCTCTCTGTGGGAGGAAGCAGCTTAGGCTGCACAATGGGTGAGAGCCTGGGGCCGGGTTCCATACGTAAAATCGAGGGAGAGACAGGCCGGTGCAGAAGGAAGCTGTCAGCTCCACCTGTTGTTTACGAGGCTGGTACCGTTGCCCCGTGTGTGCGTGCAGGCCTAGAGGCAACCCCCTAACTCGAAGCCACAACTCTGGTGAGAATCCGCGCTTCAGCTCCAATAGCCGTTCCCGAGGGTGGAAGCATTTTGCTGTGGGAATGCGTGAGAGCACTGCAAGGGAGTCCGAGAGCATTTTCGAAGTGAGGCTCAGGCCCCGGAAGAAGGCAGAACACGACTCCCCGCTTGCTTCATGAAGCTAGCGCTGCGGCCCCACTTTTGCATGGAAGTCTAATCGCTGGCACTCTTATTGGAAAAACAATACGACGGAGAAACCGCGCTTTAGCTACCATCCACCTCTGTGAGGCAGGAAGCAGTTTCCTGGCTACCGTGGGTGAGAGCCTGGGGAACGGTTTCCTCCCGTGCAAGCGAGGGAGAAGAAGTCCGGGCCAGAAGGCACCTCTTGACCCAGCTCTTGGTACCCGAAGCTAACACTACTGCTCCACGTGTGCAGAGGAATGCTCAGTGCTCCACACGGACGTGGCACAAAGAAGCCTGTAGAGAATCCCAGCTTCAGCTCATTCGCCTCTCCACGGGGTGGCAGCATTTTCCACTCTGCTGGAGGGCAAACCTGGGGAATGAGTCCCAGCAGAATTCCGAGGGAGAAATAAGCATGGGCAGAAGGCCCCTCTCCACTCAGCTCTTGTTTCGGGAACCCTAGATCGGCTCTCCCGTGTGTGCGTGGAGTCCTAACTGCCGTCCACCCAACGCAAAGGAACAAAACTGTAGAGAACCCTTGCCTCAGCAAAGATCGCCCTTCTTGAGCGTGAGCTTCATCAATTGTGTGTTTTTTGTGAAAGCTTGAGAAATGGAACATAGATGTAACTCTGAGTGAGACGCAGGAGTGTAAGGAAGGCTGCTGTCGACTCACCTCTTGGTTTAGGAGATTAGCACTGCTGTACCCTGTGTGCCTGGATGCCTAGTTACCAGGCTCCCAACGCCAAGAATCAATGCTACGGGCTTACTGCGCTGTGGTTAACTTTGCCGTTCCTGAAGCTGGAGTCCGTTCACCGTGTTCTTGCGTGAGACGCCGCGGAAAGGGTCCCATACGTGAAAGGGAGTGAGAAACAGGCCGGTGCGCGAGGCAGCTTCAACACACCTCTTGATGATGAGGCTAGGACCCGGGGCCCGGGTGTGCCTGCAGGCCTAAAGCCAACCACCTCACTCAAAGGAACAACTCTGTAGAGAATGCCTGCTTCGACTGAAAGAGCCATGCCTGAGGGTGGACGCATTTTGCTGTGTGCATGCGTGAGCGCACTGCAAGTGAGTTCAAAAGAGCATTTTCCGTGTGAGGTTCAGGCCCCGGCAGAAGGCAGGACACGACTCCCCACTTGTTTCATGAAGCTAGCACTGCGGCCCCACTCTGGCATGGAAGGCTAATCGCTAGCGTTCCAACTGGGAGAAACAACACTGGAGGGAAACCGTGCTTTAGCTACCGTCGACCTCTCTGTGAGAGGAAGCAGGGTAGGGTGTGGGTGAGAGCCTGTGGGTCAGAGCCTGGGGACGGGTTCCATTACGTAAAATCGTGGGAGAGACAGGCCGGTGCCGAAGGCAGCCCTCAACTCACATCAGGCTTATGGGGCTAGTACCGATGCCCCGGGTGTGCGTGGAGGCTTAAAGACAACCGCCTAACTCGAAGGAGAGACTCGGTAGAGAATCCGGGCTTCAGCTAAAACAGCCGCTCCTGAGGGGGGAAGCATGTTGTGGTGTGCGTGCATGAGAGCACTGCAAGGGAGCCCAAAGCTTCTTGTCAGTGAGACTCAGGCCCCAAGCAGAAGGCAGAACACGACTGCCCGTGTGTTTGTCCTAGCCAGCGCTGCGGCCCTACCTTTGCATGGGAGTCTAAAGGCTAGCGTTCTAACTCGAAGAAACAACAGTGTACAGAAGCCGTGCTTTAGCTCCCGCGGCCTCTCTGTGGGAGGAAGCCGTTTAGGGTGTACTGTGGTTGAGAGCCTGGGGCCGGGTTCCGCACGTAAAATCGAGGGAGACACAGGCCGGTGCAGAAGGAAGCTGTCAGCTCCCCTCCTGTTTACGAGGCTAGTACCGTTGCCCCGTGTGCGCCTGCAGGCCTAAAGCCAACCACCTGAGTGGAAGGAACACCTCTAGAGAGAATTCCTGCTGCAGCGAACATAGGCATTCCTGCGGCTGGAAGCATTTTGCTGTGTGCCTCTGCGTGAGCGCCCTGCAAGTGAGTCCAAAACCGTTTTCCGTGTGAGACTCGGGCCCCGGCAGCAGGCGGAACACGACTCCCCACTTGTTCCGTGGAGCTAGCAGTGCGGCCCCACTTTTGCATGCACGTCTAATAGCTAGCGCTCTAACTGGGAGAAACAACACTGTAGAGAAACGGTGCTTGGGCTCCCGTCGACCTCTCCTGTGCGAGGAAGCAGTGGAGGGTGTACGGTGGGTGAGAGCCTGGGGACGGGTTCCATTTTGTAAAATCGGGCGAGAGACAAGGCCGGTACAGAAGGCAGCTCTCAACTCACATCATGGTTATGGGGCTGGTACCGTTGCCCCGGGTGTGCCTGCAGGCTCAAAGACAGCCACCTAACTCGAAGGCAAAACTCGGCAGAGAATGCGTGCTTCAGCTAAAACAGCCGCTTCTGAGGGTGGAAGCATTTTGTTGTGTGCGTGCGTGAGCGCACTGCAAGGGCGTCCCACATCTAATTCCGAGGGAGCCTCAGGCTGCTGCAGGAGGCAGCACTCGACTCCCCACTTGAATCATCAAGCTAGCACTGAGGCCCCACTGTTGCGTGGAAGTCCAATCCCTTGCGTTCTGCCTCGAAGCAAAAACGGTGTACACACACCGTGCTTTAGCTACCTTAGACCTTTCTGTGCGAGGAAGCATGTTAGGCTGCACAATGGGTGAGAGCCTGGGGCCGGGTTCCACACGTAAACTCGAGGGACAGACAGGCCGGTGCAGAAGGAAGCTGTCAGCTCCCCTCCTGTTTACGAGGCTAGTACCGTTGCCCCGTGTGCGCCTGCAGGCCTAAAGCCAACCACCTAAGTGGAAGGCACACCTCTAGAGAGAATTCCTGCTGCAGCGAACATAGGCATTCCTGCGGCTGGAAGCATTTTGCTGTGTGCCTCTGCGTGAGCGCCCTGCAAGTGAGTCCAAAACCGTTTTCCGTGTGAGACTCGGGCCCCGGCAGTAGGCAGAACACGACTCCCCACTTGTTCCGTGGAGCTAGCAGTGCGGCCCCACTTTTGCATGCACGTCTAATAGCTAGCGCTCTAACTGGGGGAAACAACACTGTAGAGAAACCGTGCTTTAGCTTCCGTGGACGTCTCTGTGCGAGGAAGCAGTTTAGGGTGTACGGTGGGTGAGAGCCTGGGGGAGGGTTCCATTTCGTAAAATCGAGGGAGAGGCAGGCCGGACAGAAGGCAGCTCTCAACTCACATCATGCTTATGGGGCTGGTACCGTTGCCCCGGGTGTGCCTGCAGGCTGAAAGTCAGCCACCTAACTCGAAGGAAAAACCCGGTGGGGAATCCGTGCTTCAGCTAAGCAGCCGCTCCTGAGGGTGTAAGCATTTTGTTTTGTGCGAGCGTGAGAGCAGTGCAAGGGAGTCCCAAACGTAATTCCGGGGGAGCCTGAGGCCGTTGCAAGGGGCAGCACACGACTCCCCACTTGTTTCCTCAAGCTAGCACCGAGGCCCCACTTTTGCATGGAAGTCTAATCGCTTGCGTTCTAACTCGAAGAAACCACAGTGAACAGACACCGTGCTTTAGCTACCTGAGACCTCTCTGTGGGAGGAAGCAGCTTAGGCTGCACAATGGGTGAGAGCCTGGGGCCGGGTTCCATACGTAAAATCGAGGGAGAGACAGGCCGGTGCAGAAGGAAGCTGTCAGCTCCACCTGTTGTTTACGAGGCTGGTACCGTTGCCCCGTGTGTGCGTGCAGGCCTAGAGGCAACCCCCTAACTCGAAGCCACAACTCTGGTGAGAATCCGCGCTTCAGCTCCAATAGCCGTTCCCGAGGGTGGAAGCATTTTGCTGTGGGAATGCGTGAGAGCACTGCAAGGGAGTCCGAGAGCATTTTCGAAGTGAGGCTCAGGCCCCGGAAGAAGGCAGAACACGACTCCCCGCTTGCTTCATGAAGCTAGCGCTGCGGCCCCACTTTTGCATGGAAGTCTAATCGCTGGCACTCTTATTGGAAAAACAATACGACGGAGAAACCGCGCTTTAGCTACCATCCACCTCTGTGAGGCAGGAAGCAGTTTCCTGGCTACCGTGGGTGAGAGCCTGGGGAACGGTTTCCTCCCGTGCAAGCGAGGGAGAAGAAGTCCGGGCCAGAAGGCACCTCTTGACCCAGCTCTTGGTACCCGAAGCTAACACTACTGCTCCACGTGTGCAGAGGAATGCTCAGTGCTCCACACGGACGTGGCACAAAGAAGCCTGTAGAGAATCCCAGCTTCAGCTCATTCGCCTCTCCACGGGGTGGCAGCATTTTCCACTCTGCTGGAGGGCAAACCTGGGGAATGAGTCCCAGCAGAATTCCGAGGGAGAAATAAGCATGGGCAGAAGGCCCCTCTCCACTCAGCTCTTGTTTCGGGAACCCTAGATCGGCTCTCCCGTGTGTGCGTGGAGTCCTAACTGCCGTCCACCCAACGCAAAGGAACAAAACTGTAGAGAACCCTTGCCTCAGCAAAGATCGCCCTTCTTGAGCGTGAGCTTCATCAATTGTGTGTTTTTGTGAAAGCTTGAGAAATGGAACATAGATGTAACTCTGAGTGAGACGCAGGAGTGTAAGGAAGGCTGCTGTCGACTCACCTCTTGGTTTAGGAGATTAGCACTGCTGTACCCTGTGTGCCTGGATGCCTAGTTACCAGGCTCCCAACGCCAAGAATCAATGCTACGGGCTTACTGCGCTGTGGTTAACTTTGCCGTTCCTGAAGCTGGAGTCCGTTCACCGTGTTCTTGCGTGAGACGCCGCGGAAAGGGTCCCATACGTGAAAGGGAGTGAGAAACAGGCCGGTGCGCGAGGCAGCTTCAACACACCGCTTGTTGATGAGGCTAGGACCCGGGCCCCGGGTGTGCCTGCAGGCCTAAAGCCAACCACCTCACTCAAAGGAACAACTCTGTAGAGAATGCCTGCTTCGACTGAAAGAGCCATGCCTGAGGGTGGACGCATTTTGCTGTGTGCATGCGTGAGCGCACTGCAAGTGAGTTCAAAGGAGCATTTTCCGTGTGAGGTTCAGGCCCCGGCAGAAGGCAGGACACGACTCCCCACTTGTTTCATGAAGCTAGCACTGCGGCCCCACTCTGGCATGGAAGGCTAATCGCTAGCGTTCCAACTGGGAGAAACAACACTGGAGGGAAACCGTGCTTTAGCTACCGTCGACCTCTCTGTGAGAGGAAGCAGGGTAGGGTGTGGGTGAGAGCCTGTGGGTCAGAGCCTGGGGACGGGTTCCATTACGTAAAATCGTGGGAGAGACAGGCCGGTGCCGAAGGCAGCCCTCAACTCACATCAGGCTTATGGGGCTAGTACCGATGCCCCGGGTGTGCGTGGAGGCTTAAAGACAACCGCCTAACTCGAAGGAGAGACTCGGTAGAGAATCCGGGCTTCAGCTAAAACAGCCGCTCCTGAGGGGGGAAGCATGTTGTGGTGTGCGTGCATGAGAGCACTGCAAGGGAGCCCAAAGCTTCTTGTCAGTGAGACTCAGGCCCCAAGCAGAAGGCAGAACACGACTGCCCGTGTGTTTGTCCTAGCCAGCGCTGCGGCCCTACCTTTGCATGGGAGTCTAAAGGCTAGCGTTCTAACTCGAAGAAACAACAGTGTACAGAAGCCGTGCTTTAGCTCCCGCGGCCTCTCTGTGGGAGGAAGCCGTTTAGGGTGTACTGTGGTTGAGAGCCTGGGGCCGGGTTCCGCACGTAAAATCGAGGGAGACACAGGCCGGTGCAGAAGGAAGCTGTCAGCTCCCCTCCTGTTTACGAGGCTAGTGCCGTTGCCCCGTGTGCGCCTGCAGGCCTAAAGCCAACCACCTCAGTGGAAGGAACACCTCTAGAGAGAATTCCTGCTGCAGCGAACATAGGCATTCCGGTGGCTGGAAGCATTTTGCTGTGTGCCTCTGCGTGAGCGCCCTGCAAGTGAGTCCAAAACCGTTTTCCGTGTGAGACTCGGGCCCCGGCAGTAGGCAGAACACGACTCCCCACTTGTTCCATGGAGCTAGCAGTGCGGCCCCACTTTTGCATGCACGTCTAATAGCTAGCGCTCTAACTGGGAGAAACAACACTGTAGAGAAACGGTGCTTGGGCTCCCGTCGACCTCTCCTGTGCGAGGAAGCAGTGGAGGGTGTACGGTGGGTGAGAGCCTGGGGACGGGTTCCATTTTGTAAAATCGGGCGAGAGACAAGGCCGGTACAGAAGGCAGCTCTCAACTCACATCATGGTTATGGGGCTGGTACCGTTGCCCCGGGTGTGCCTGCAGGCTCAAAGACAGCCACCTAACTCGAAGGCAAAACTCGGCAGAGAATGCGTGCTTCAGCTAAAACAGCCGCTTCTGAGGGTGGAAGCATTTTGTTGTGTGCGTGCGTGAGAGCACTGCAAGGGCGTCCCACATCTAATTCCGAGGGAGCCTCAGGCTGCTGCAGGAGGCAGCACTCGACTCCCCACTTGTATCATCAGGCTAGCACTGAGGCCCCACTGTTGCGTGGAAGTCCAATCCCTTGCGTTCTGCCTCGAAGCAAAAACGGTGTACACACACCGTGCTTTAGCTACCTTAGACCTTTCTGTGCGAGGAAGCATGTTAGGCTGCACAATGGGTGAGAGCCTGGGGCCGGGTTCCACACGTAAACTCGAGGGACAGACAGGCCGGTGCAGAAGGAAGCTGTCAGCTCCCCTCTTGTTTACGAGGCTAGTACCGTTGCCCCGTGTGCGCCTGCAGGCCTAAAGCCAACCACCTAAGTGGAAGGCACACCTCTAGAGAGAATTCCTGCTGCAGCGAACATAGGCATTCCTGCGGCTGGAAGCATTTTGCTGTGTGCCTCTGCGTGAGCGCCCTGCAAGTGAGTCCAAAACCGTTTTCCGTGTGAGACTCGGGCCCCGGCAGTAGGCAGAACACGACTCCCCACTTGTGCCGTGGAGCTAGCAGTGCGGCCCCACTTTTGCATGCACGTCTAATAGCTAGCGCTCTAACTGGGAGAAACAAAACTGTAGAGAAACCGTGCTTTAGCTTCCGTGGACGTCTCTGTGCGAGGAAGCAGTTTAGGGTGTACTGTGGGTGAGAGCCTGGGGGAGGGTTCCATTTCGTAAAATCGAGGGAGAGACAGGCCGGACAGAAGGCAGCTCTCAACTCACATCATGCTTATGGGGCTGGTACCGTTGCCCCGGGTGTGCCTGCAGGCTGAAAGTCAGCCACCTAACTCGAAGGAAAAACTCGGTAGGGAATCCGTGCTTCAGCTAAGCAGCCGCTCCTGAGGGTGTAAGCATTTTGTTTTGTGCGAGCGTGAGAGCAGTGCAAGGGAGTCCCAAACGTAATTCCGGGGGAGCCTGAGGCCGTTGCAAGGGGCAGCACACGACTCCCCACTTGTTTCCTCAAGCTAGCACCGAGGCCCCACTTTTGCATGGAAGTCTAATCGCTTGCGTTCTAACTCGAAGAAACCACAGTGAACAGACACCGTGCTTTAGCTACCTGAGACCTCTCTGTGGGAGGAAGCAGCTTAGGCTGCACAATGGGTGAGAGCCTGGGGCCGGGTTCCATACGTAAAATCGAGGGAGAGACAGGCCGGTGCAGAAGGAAGCTGTCAGCTCCACCTGTTGTTTACGAGGCTGGTACCGTTGCCCCGTGTGTGCGTGCAGGCCTAGAGGCAACCCCCTAACTCGAAGCCACAACTCTGGTGAGAATCCGCGCTTCAGCTCCAATAGCCGTTCCCGAGGGTGGAAGCATTTTGCTGTGGGAATGCGTGAGAGCACTGCAAGGGAGTCCGAGAGCATTTTCGAAGTGAGGCTCAGGCCCCGGAAGAAGGCAGAACACGACTCCCCGCTTGCTTCATGAAGCTAGCGCTGCGGCCCCACTTTTGCATGGAAGTCTAATCGCTGGCACTCTTATTGGAAAAACAATACGACGGAGAAACCGCGCTTTAGCTACCATCCACCTCTGTGAGGCAGGAAGCAGTTTCCTGGCTACCGTGGGTGAGAGCCTGGGGAACGGTTTCCTCCCGTGCAAGCGAGGGAGAAGAAGTCCGGGCCAGAAGGCACCTCTTGACCCAGCTCTTGGTACCCGAAGCTAACACTACTGCTCCACGTGTGCAGAGGAATGCTCAGTGCTCCACACGGACGTGGCACAAAGAAGCCTGTAGAGAATCCCAGCTTCAGCTCATTCGCCTCTCCACGGGGTGGCAGCATTTTCCACTCTGCTGGAGGGCAAACCTGGGGAATGAGTCCCAGCAGAATTCCGAGGGAGAAATAAGCATGGGCAGAAGGCCCCTCTCCACTCAGCTCTTGTTTCGGGAACCCTAGATCGGCTCTCCCGTGTGTGCGTGGAGTCCTAACTGCCGTCCACCCAACGCAAAGGAACAAAACTGTAGAGAACCCTTGCCTCAGCAAAGATCGCCCTTCTTGAGCGTGAGCTTCATCAATTGTGTGTTTTTGTGAAAGCTTGAGAAATGGAACATAGATGTAACTCTGAGTGAGACGCAGGAGTGTAAGGAAGGCTGCTGTCGACTCACCTCTTGGTTTAGGAGATTAGCACTGCTGTACCCTGTGTGCCTGGATGCCTAGTTACCAGGCTCCCAACGCCAAGAATCAATGCTACGGGCTTACTGCGCTGTGGTTAACTTTGCCGTTCCTGAAGCTGGAGTCCGTTCACCGTGTTCTTGCGTGAGACGCCGCGGAAAGGGTCCCATACGTGAAAGGGAGTGAGAAACAGGCCGGTGCGCGAGGCAGCTTCAACACACCGCTTGTTGATGAGGCTAGGACCCGGGCCCCGGGTGTGCCTGCAGGCCTAAAGCCAACCACCTCACTCAAAGGAACAACTCTGTAGAGAATGCCTGCTTCGACTGAAAGAGCCATGCCTGAGGGTGGACGCATTTTGCTGTGTGCATGCGTGAGCGCACTGCAAGTGAGTTCAAAGGAGCATTTTCCGTGTGAGGTTCAGGCCCCGGCAGAAGGCAGGACACGACTCCCCACTTGTTTCATGAAGCTAGCACTGCGGCCCCACTCTGGCATGGAAGGCTAATCGCTAGCGTTCCAACTGGGAGAAACAACACTGGAGGGAAACCGTGCTTTAGCTACCGTCGACCTCTCTGTGAGAGGAAGCAGGGTAGGGTGTGGGTGAGAGCCTGTGGGTCAGAGCCTGGGGACGGGTTCCATTACGTAAAATCGTGGGAGAGACAGGCCGGTGCCGAAGGCAGCCCTCAACTCACATCAGGCTTATGGGGCTAGTACCGATGCCCCGGGTGTGCGTGGAGGCTTAAAGACAACCGCCTAACTCGAAGGAGAGACTCGGTAGAGAATCCGGGCTTCAGCTAAAACAGCCGCTCCTGAGGGGGGAAGCATGTTGTGGTGTGCGTGCATGAGAGCACTGCAAGGGAGCCCAAAGCTTCTTGTCAGTGAGACTCAGGCCCCAAGCAGAAGGCAGAACACGACTGCCCGTGTGTTTGTCCTAGCCAGCGCTGCGGCCCTACCTTTGCATGGGAGTCTAAAGGCTAGCGTTCTAACTCGAAGAAACAACAGTGTACAGAAGCCGTGCTTTAGCTCCCGCGGCCTCTCTGTGGGAGGAAGCCGTTTAGGGTGTACTGTGGTTGAGAGCCTGGGGCCGGGTTCCGCACGTAAAATCGAGGGAGACACAGGCCGGTGCAGAAGGAAGCTGTCAGCTCCCCTCCTGTTTACGAGGCTAGTGCCGTTGCCCCGTGTGCGCCTGCAGGCCTAAAGCCAACCACCTCAGTGGAAGGAACACCTCTAGAGAGAATTCCTGCTGCAGCGAACATAGGCATTCCGGTGGCTGGAAGCATTTTGCTGTGTGCCTCTGCGTGAGCGCCCTGCAAGTGAGTCCAAAACCGTTTTCCGTGTGAGACTCGGGCCCCGGCAGTAGGCAGAACACGACTCCCCACTTGTTCCATGGAGCTAGCAGTGCGGCCCCACTTTTGCATGCACGTCTAATAGCTAGCGCTCTAACTGGGAGAAACAACACTGTAGAGAAACGGTGCTTGGGCTCCCGTCGACCTCTCCTGTGCGAGGAAGCAGTGGAGGGTGTACGGTGGGTGAGAGCCTGGGGACGGGTTCCATTTTGTAAAATCGGGCGAGAGACAAGGCCGGTACAGAAGGCAGCTCTCAACTCACATCATGGTTATGGGGCTGGTACCGTTGCCCCGGGTGTGCCTGCAGGCTCAAAGACAGCCACCTAACTCGAAGGCAAAACTCGGCAGAGAATGCGTGCTTCAGCTAAAACAGCCGCTTCTGAGGGTGGAAGCATTTTGTTGTGTGCGTGCGTGAGAGCACTGCAAGGGCGTCCCACATCTAATTCCGAGGGAGCCTCAGGCTGCTGCAGGAGGCAGCACTCGACTCCCCACTTGTATCATCAGGCTAGCACTGAGGCCCCACTGTTGCGTGGAAGTCCAATCCCTTGCGTTCTGCCTCGAAGCAAAAACGGTGTACACACACCGTGCTTTAGCTACCTTAGACCTTTCTGTGCGAGGAAGCATGTTAGGCTGCACAATGGGTGAGAGCCTGGGGCCGGGTTCCACACGTAAACTCGAGGGACAGACAGGCCGGTGCAGAAGGAAGCTGTCAGCTCCCCTCTTGTTTACGAGGCTAGTACCGTTGCCCCGTGTGCGCCTGCAGGCCTAAAGCCAACCACCTAAGTGGAAGGCACACCTCTAGAGAGAATTCCTGCTGCAGCGAACATAGGCATTCCTGCGGCTGGAAGCATTTTGCTGTGTGCCTCTGCGTGAGCGCCCTGCAAGTGAGTCCAAAACCGTTTTCCGTGTGAGACTCGGGCCCCGGCAGTAGGCAGAACACGACTCCCCACTTGTGCCGTGGAGCTAGCAGTGCGGCCCCACTTTTGCATGCACGTCTAATAGCTAGCGCTCTAACTGGGAGAAACAAAACTGTAGAGAAACCGTGCTTTAGCTTCCGTGGACGTCTCTGTGCGAGGAAGCAGTTTAGGGTGTACTGTGGGTGAGAGCCTGGGGGAGGGTTCCATTTCGTAAAATCGAGGGAGAGACAGGCCGGACAGAAGGCAGCTCTCAACTCACATCATGCTTATGGGGCTGGTACCGTTGCCCCGGGTGTGCCTGCAGGCTGAAAGTCAGCCACCTAACTCGAAGGAAAAACTCGGTAGGGAATCCGTGCTTCAGCTAAGCAGCCGCTCCTGAGGGTGTAAGCATTTTGTTTTGTGCGAGCGTGAGAGCAGTGCAAGGGAGTCCCAAACGTAATTCCGGGGGAGCCTGAGGCCGTTGCAAGGGGCAGCACACGACTCCCCACTTGTTTCCTCAAGCTAGCACCGAGGCCCCACTTTTGCATGGAAGTCTAATCGCTTGCGTTCTAACTCGAAGAAACCACAGTGAACAGACACCGTGCTTTAGCTACCTGAGACCTCTCTGTGGGAGGAAGCAGCTTAGGCTGCACAATGGGTGAGAGCCTGGGGCCGGGTTCCATACGTAAAATCGAGGGAGAGACAGGCCGGTGCAGAAGGAAGCTGTCAGCTCCACCTGTTGTTTACGAGGCTGGTACCGTTGCCCCGTGTGTGCGTGCAGGCCTAGAGGCAACCCCCTAACTCGAAGCCACAACTCTGGTGAGAATCCGCGCTTCAGCTCCAATAGCCGTTCCCGAGGGTGGAAGCATTTTGCTGTGGGAATGCGTGAGAGCACTGCAAGGGAGTCCGAGAGCATTTTCGAAGTGAGGCTCAGGCCCCGGAAGAAGGCAGAACACGACTCCCCGCTTGCTTCATGAAGCTAGCGCTGCGGCCCCACTTTTGCATGGAAGTCTAATCGCTGGCACTCTTATTGGAAAAACAATACGACGGAGAAACCGCGCTTTAGCTACCATCCACCTCTGTGAGGCAGGAAGCAGTTTCCTGGCTACCGTGGGTGAGAGCCTGGGGAACGGTTTCCTCCCGTGCAAGCGAGGGAGAAGAAGTCCGGGCCAGAAGGCACCTCTTGACCCAGCTCTTGGTACCCGAAGCTAACACTACTGCTCCACGTGTGCAGAGGAATGCTCAGTGCTCCACACGGACGTGGCACAAAGAAGCCTGTAGAGAATCCCAGCTTCAGCTCATTCGCCTCTCCACGGGGTGGCAGCATTTTCCACTCTGCTGGAGGGCAAACCTGGGGAATGAGTCCCAGCAGAATTCCGAGGGAGAAATAAGCATGGGCAGAAGGCCCCTCTCCACTCAGCTCTTGTTTCGGGAACCCTAGATCGGCTCTCCCGTGTGTGCGTGGAGTCCTAACTGCCGTCCACCCAACGCAAAGGAACAAAACTGTAGAGAACCCTTGCCTCAGCAAAGATCGCCCTTCTTGAGCGTGAGCTTCATCAATTGTGTGTTTTTTGTGAAAGCTTGAGAAATGGAACATAGATGTAACTCTGAGTGAGACGCAGGAGTGTAAGGAAGGCTGCTGTCGACTCACCTCTTGGTTTAGGAGATTAGCACTGCTGTACCCTGTGTGCCTGGATGCCTAGTTACCAGGCTCCCAACGCCAAGAATCAATGCTACGGGCTTACTGCGCTGTGGTTAACTTTGCCGTTCCTGAAGCTGGAGTCCGTTCACCGTGTTCTTGCGTGAGACGCCGCGGAAAGGGTCCCATACGTGAAAGGGAGTGAGAAACAGGCCGGTGCGCGAGGCAGCTTCAACACACCTCTTGATGATGAGGCTAGGACCCGGGGCCCGGGTGTGCCTGCAGGCCTAAAGCCAACCACCTCACTCAAAGGAACAACTCTGTAGAGAATGCCTGCTTCGACTGAAAGAGCCATGCCTGAGGGTGGACGCATTTTGCTGTGTGCATGCGTGAGCGCACTGCAAGTGAGTTCAAAAGAGCATTTTCCGTGTGAGGTTCAGGCCCCGGCAGAAGGCAGGACACGACTCCCCACTTGTTTCATGAAGCTAGCACTGCGGCCCCACTCTGGCATGGAAGGCTAATCGCTAGCGTTCCAACTGGGAGAAACAACACTGGAGGGAAACCGTGCTTTAGCTACCGTCGACCTCTCTGTGAGAGGAAGCAGGGTAGGGTGTGGGTGAGAGCCTGTGGGTCAGAGCCTGGGGACGGGTTCCATTACGTAAAATCGTGGGAGAGACAGGCCGGTGCCGAAGGCAGCCCTCAACTCACATCAGGCTTATGGGGCTAGTACCGATGCCCCGGGTGTGCGTGGAGGCTTAAAGACAACCGCCTAACTCGAAGGAGAGACTCGGTAGAGAATCCGGGCTTCAGCTAAAACAGCCGCTCCTGAGGGGGGAAGCATGTTGTGGTGTGCGTGCATGAGAGCACTGCAAGGGAGCCCAAAGCTTCTTGTCAGTGAGACTCAGGCCCCAAGCAGAAGGCAGAACACGACTGCCCGTGTGTTTGTCCTAGCCAGCGCTGCGGCCCTACCTTTGCATGGGAGTCTAAAGGCTAGCGTTCTAACTCGAAGAAACAACAGTGTACAGAAGCCGTGCTTTAGCTCCCGCGGCCTCTCTGTGGGAGGAAGCCGTTTAGGGTGTACTGTGGTTGAGAGCCTGGGGCCGGGTTCCGCACGTAAAATCGAGGGAGACACAGGCCGGTGCAGAAGGAAGCTGTCAGCTCCCCTCCTGTTTACGAGGCTAGTACCGTTGCCCCGTGTGCGCCTGCAGGCCTAAAGCCAACCACCTGAGTGGAAGGAACACCTCTAGAGAGAATTCCTGCTGCAGCGAACATAGGCATTCCTGCGGCTGGAAGCATTTTGCTGTGTGCCTCTGCGTGAGCGCCCTGCAAGTGAGTCCAAAACCGTTTTCCGTGTGAGACTCGGGCCCCGGCAGCAGGCGGAACACGACTCCCCACTTGTTCCGTGGAGCTAGCAGTGCGGCCCCACTTTTGCATGCACGTCTAATAGCTAGCGCTCTAACTGGGAGAAAAAACACTGTAGAGAAACGGTGCTTGGGCTCCCGTCGACCTCTCCTGTGCGAGGAAGCAGTGGAGGGTGTACGGTGGGTGAGAGCCTGGGGACGGGTTCCATTTTGTAAAATCGGGCGAGAGACAAGGCCGGTACAGAAGGCAGCTCTCAACTCACATCATGGTTATGGGGCTGGTACCGTTGCCCCGGGTGTGCCTGCAGGCTCAAAGACAGCCACCTAACTCGAAGGCAAAACTCGGCAGAGAATGCGTGCTTCAGCTAAAACAGCCGCTTCTGAGGGTGGAAGCATTTTGTTGTGTGCGTGCGTGAGCGCACTGCAAGGGCGTCCCACATCTAATTCCGAGGGAGCCTCAGGCTGCTGCAGGAGGCAGCACTCGACTCCCCACTTGAATCATCAAGCTAGCACTGAGGCCCCACTGTTGCGTGGAAGTCCAATCCCTTGCGTTCTGCCTCGAAGCAAAAACAGTGTACACACACCGTGCTTTAGCTACCTTAGACCTTTCTGTGCGAGGAAGCATGTTAGGCTGCACAATGGGTGAGAGCCTGGGGCCGGGTTCCACACGTAAACTCGAGGGAGAGACAGGCCGGTGCAGAAGGAAGCTGTCAGCTCCCCTCCTGTTTACGAGGCTAGTACCGTTGCCCCGTGTGCGCCTGCAGGCCTAAAGCCAACCACCTAAGTGGAAGGAACACCTCTAGAGAGAATTCCTGCTGCAGCGAACATAGGCATTCCTGCGGCTGGAAGCATTTTGCTGTGTGCCTCTGCGTGAGCGCCCTGCAAGTGAGTCCAAGACCGTTTTCCGTGTGAGACTCAGGCCCCGGCAGTAGGCAGAACACGACTCCCCACTTGTTCCGTGGAGCTAGCAGTGCGGCCCCACTTTTGCATGCACGTCTAATAGCTAGCGCTCTAACTGGGGGAAACAACACTGTAGAGAAACCGTGCTTTTGCTTCCGTGGACGTCTCTGTGCGAGGAAGCAGTTTAGGGTGTACGGTGCGTGAGCGCCTGGGGGAGGGTTCCATTTCGTAAAATCGAGGGAGAGACAGGCCGGACAGAAGGCAGCTCTCAACTCACATCATGCTTATGGGGCTGGTACCGTTGCCCCGGGTGTGCCTGCAGGCTGAAAGTCAGCCACCTAACTCGAAGGAAAAACCCGGTGGGGAATCCGTGCTTCAGCTAAGCAGCCGCTCCTGAGGGTGTAAGCATTTTGTTTTGTGCGAGCGTGAGAGCAGTGCAAGGGAGTCCCAAACGTAATTCCGGGGGAGCCTGAGGCCGTTGCAAGGGGCAGCACACGACTCCCCACTTGTTTCCTCAAGCTAGCACCGAGGCCCCACTTTTGCATGGAAGTCTAATCGCTTGCGTTCTAACTCGAAGAAACCACAGTGAACAGACACCGTGCTTTAGCTACCTGAGACCTCTCTGTGGGAGGAAGCAGCTTAGGCTGCACAATGGGTGAGAGCCTGGGGCCGGGTTCCATACGTAAAATCGAGGGAGAGACAGGCCGGTGCAGAAGGAAGCTGTCAGCTCCACCTGTTGTTTACGAGGCTGGTACCGTTGCCCCGTGTGTGCGTGCAGGCCTAGAGGCAACCCCCTAACTCGAAGCCACAACTCTGGTGAGAATCCGCGCTTCAGCTCCAATAGCCGTTCCCGAGGGTGGAAGCATTTTGCTGTGGGAATGCGTGAGAGCACTGCAAGGGAGTCCGAGAGCATTTTCGAAGTGAGGCTCAGGCCCCGGAAGAAGGCAGAACACGACTCCCCGCTTGCTTCATGAAGCTAGCGCTGCGGCCCCACTTTTGCATGGAAGTCTAATCGCTGGCACTCTTATTGGAAAAACAATACGACGGAGAAACCGCGCTTTAGCTACCATCCACCTCTGTGAGGCAGGAAGCAGTTTCCTGGCTACCGTGGGTGAGAGCCTGGGGAACGGTTTCCTCCCGTGCAAGCGAGGGAGAAGAAGTCCGGGCCAGAAGGCACCTCTTGACCCAGCTCTTGGTACCCGAAGCTAACACTACTGCTCCACGTGTGCAGAGGAATGCTCAGTGCTCCACACGGACGTGGCACAAAGAAGCCTGTAGAGAATCCCAGCTTCAGCTCATTCGCCTCTCCACGGGGTGGCAGCATTTTCCACTCTGCTGGAGGGCAAACCTGGGGAATGAGTCCCAGCAGAATTCCGAGGGAGAAATAAGCATGGGCAGAAGGCCCCTCTCCACTCAGCTCTTGTTTCGGGAACCCTAGATCGGCTCTCCCGTGTGTGCGTGGAGTCCTAACTGCCGTCCACCCAACGCAAAGGAACAAAACTGTAGAGAACCCTTGCCTCAGCAAAGATCGCCCTTCTTGAGCGTGAGCTTCATCAATTGTGTGTTTTTTGTGAAAGCTTGAGAAATGGAACATAGATGTAACTCTGAGTGAGACGCAGGAGTGTAAGGAAGGCTGCTGTCGACTCACCTCTTGGTTTAGGAGATTAGCACTGCTGTACCCTGTGTGCCTGGATGCCTAGTTACCAGGCTCCCAACGCCAAGAATCAATGCTACGGGCTTACTGCGCTGTGGTTAACTTTGCCGTTCCTGAAGCTGGAGTCCGTTCACCGTGTTCTTGCGTGAGACGCCGCGGAAAGGGTCCCATACGTGAAAGGGAGTGAGAAACAGGCCGGTGCGCGAGGCAGCTTCAACACACCTCTTGATGATGAGGCTAGGACCCGGGGCCCGGGTGTGCCTGCAGGCCTAAAGCCAACCACCTCACTCAAAGGAACAACTCTGTAGAGAATGCCTGCTTCGACTGAAAGAGCCATGCCTGAGGGTGGACGCATTTTGCTGTGTGCATGCGTGAGCGCACTGCAAGTGAGTTCAAAAGAACATTTTCCGTGTGAGGTTCAGGCCCCGGCAGAAGGCAGGACACGACTCCCCACTTGTTTCATGAAGCTAGCACTGCGGCCCCACTCTGGCATGGAAGGCTAATCGCTAGCGTTCCAACTGGGAGAAACAACACTGGAGGGAAACCGTGCTTTAGCTACCGTCGACCTCTCTGTGAGAGGAAGCAGGGTAGGGTGTGGGTGAGAGCCTGTGGGTCAGAGCCTGGGGACGGGTTCCATTTTGTAAAATCGTGGGAGAGACAGGCCGGTGCCGAAGGCAGCCCTCAACTCACATCAGGCTTATGGGGCTAGTACCGATGCCCCGGGTGTGCGTGGAGGCTTAAAGACAACCGCCTAACTCGAAGGAGAGACTCGGTAGAGAATCCGGGCTTCAGCTAAAACAGCCGCTCCTGAGGGGGGAAGCATGTTGTGGTGTGCGTGCATGAGAGCACTGCAAGGGAGCCCAAAGCTTCTTGTCAGTGAGACTCAGGCCCCAAGCAGAAGGCAGAACACGACTGCCCGTGTGTTTGTCCTAGCCAGCGCTGCGGCCCTACCTTTGCATGGGAGTCTAAAGGCTAGCGTTCTAACTCGAAGAAACAACAGTGTACAGAAGCCGTGCTTTAGCTCCCGCGGCCTCTCTGTGGGAGGAAGCCGTTTAGGGTGTACTGTGGTTGAGAGCCTGGGGCCGGGTTCCGCACGTAAAATCGAGGGAGACACAGGCCGGTGCAGAAGGAAGCTGTCAGCTCCCCTCCTGTTTACGAGGCTAGTACCGTTGCCCCGTGTGCGCCTGCAGGCCTAAAGCCAACCACCTGAGTGGAAGGAACACCTCTAGAGAGAATTCCTGCTGCAGCGAACATAGGCATTCCTGCGGCTGGAAGCATTTTGCTGTGTGCCTCTGCGTGAGCGCCCTGCAAGTGAGTCCAAAACCGTTTTCCGTGTGAGACTCGGGCCCCGGCAGCAGGCGGAACACGACTCCCCACTTGTTCCGTGGAGCTAGCAGTGCGGCCCCACTTTTGCATGCACGTCTAATAGCTAGCGCTCTAACTGGGAGAAACAACACTGTAGAGAAACGGTGCTTGGGCTCCCGTCGACCTCTCCTGTGCGAGGAAGCAGTGGAGGGTGTACGGTGGGTGAGAGCCTGGGGACGGGTTCCATTTTGTAAAATCGGGCGAGAGACAAGGCCGGTACAGAAGGCAGCTCTCAACTCACATCATGGTTATGGGGCTGGTACCGTTGCCCCGGGTGTGCCTGCAGGCTCAAAGACAGCCACCTAACTCGAAGGCAAAACTCGGCAGAGAATGCGTGCTTCAGCTAAAACAGCCGCTTCTGAGGGTGGAAGCATTTTGTTGTGTGCGTGCGTGAGCGCACTGCAAGGGCGTCCCACATCTAATTCCGAGGGAGCCTCAGGCTGCTGCAGGAGGCAGCACTCGACTCCCCACTTGAATCATCAAGCTAGCACTGAGGCCCCACTGTTGCGTGGAAGTCCAATCCCTTGCGTTCTGCCTCGAAGCAAAAACAGTGTACACACACCGTGCTTTAGCTACCTTAGACCTTTCTGTGCGAGGAAGCATGTTAGGCTGCACAATGGGTGAGAGCCTGGGGCCGGGTTCCACACGTAAACTCGAGGGAGAGACAGGCCGGTGCAGAAGGAAGCTGTCAGCTCCCCTCCTGTTTACGAGGCTAGTACCGTTGCCCCGTGTGCGCCTGCAGGCCTAAAGCCAACCACCTAAGTGGAAGGAACACCTCTAGAGAGAATTCCTGCTGCAGCGAACATAGGCATTCCTGCGGCTGGAAGCATTTTGCTGTGTGCCTCTGCGTGAGCGCCCTGCAAGTGAGTCCAAAACCGTTTTCCGTGTGAGACTCGGGCCCCGGCAGTAGGCAGAACACGACTCCCCACTTGTTCCGTGGAGCTAGCAGTGCGGCCCCACTTTTGCATGCACGTCTAATAGCTAGCGCTCTAACTGGGGGAAACAACACTGTAGAGAAACCGTGCTTTAGCTTCCGTGGACGTCTCTGTGCGAGGAAGCAGTTTAGGGTGTACGGTGGGTGAGAGCCTGGGGGAGGGTTCCATTTCGTAAAATCGAGGGAGAGGCAGGCCGGACAGAAGGCAGCTCTCAACTCACATCATGCTTATGGGGCTGGTACCGTTGCCCCGGGTGTGCCTGCAGGCTGAAAGTCAGCCACCTAACTCGAAGGAAAAACCCGGTGGGGAATCCGTGCTTCAGCTAAGCAGCCGCTCCTGAGGGTGTAAGCATTTTGTTTTGTGCGAGCGTGAGAGCAGTGCAAGGGAGTCCCAAACGTAATTCCGGGGGAGCCTGAGGCCGTTGCAAGGGGCAGCACACGACTCCCCACTTGTTTCCTCAAGCTAGCACCGAGGCCCCACTTTTGCATGGAAGTCTAATCGCTTGCGTTCTAACTCGAAGAAACCACAGTGAACAGACACCGTGCTTTAGCTACCTGAGACCTCTCTGTGGGAGGAAGCAGCTTAGGCTGCACAATGGGTGAGAGCCTGGGGCCGGGTTCCATACGTAAAATCGAGGGAGAGACAGGCCGGTGCAGAAGGAAGCTGTCAGCTCCACCTGTTGTTTACGAGGCTGGTACCGTTGCCCCGTGTGTGCGTGCAGGCCTAGAGGCAACCCCCTAACTCGAAGCCACAACTCTGGTGAGAATCCGCGCTTCAGCTCCAATAGCCGTTCCCGAGGGTGGAAGCATTTTGCTGTGGGAATGCGTGAGAGCACTGCAAGGGAGTCCGAGAGCATTTTCGAAGTGAGGCTCAGGCCCCGGAAGAAGGCAGAACACGACTCCCCGCTTGCTTCATGAAGCTAGCGCTGCGGCCCCACTTTTGCATGGAAGTCTAATCGCTGGCACTCTTATTGGAAAAACAATACGACGGAGAAACCGCGCTTTAGCTACCATCCACCTCTGTGAGGCAGGAAGCAGTTTCCTGGCTACCGTGGGTGAGAGCCTGGGGAACGGTTTCCTCCCGTGCAAGCGAGGGAGAAGAAGTCCGGGCCAGAAGGCACCTCTTGACCCAGCTCTTGGTACCCGAAGCTAACACTACTGCTCCACGTGTGCAGAGGAATGCTCAGTGCTCCACACGGACGTGGCACAAAGAAGCCTGTAGAGAATCCCAGCTTCAGCTCATTCGCCTCTCCACGGGGTGGCAGCATTTTCCACTCTGCTGGAGGGCAAACCTGGGGAATGAGTCCCAGCAGAATTCCGAGGGAGAAATAAGCATGGGCAGAAGGCCCCTCTCCACTCAGCTCTTGTTTCGGGAACCCTAGATCGGCTCTCCCGTGTGTGCGTGGAGTCCTAACTGCCGTCCACCCAACGCAAAGGAACAAAACTGTAGAGAACCCTTGCCTCAGCAAAGATCGCCCTTCTTGAGCGTGAGCTTCATCAATTGTGTGTTTTTTGTGAAAGCTTGAGAAATGGAACATAGATGTAACTCTGAGTGAGACGCAGGAGTGTAAGGAAGGCTGCTGTCGACTCACCTCTTGGTTTAGGAGATTAGCACTGCTGTACCCTGTGTGCCTGGATGCCTAGTTACCAGGCTCCCAACGCCAAGAATCAATGCTACGGGCTTACTGCGCTGTGGTTAACTTTGCCGTTCCTGAAGCTGGAGTCCGTTCACCGTGTTCTTGCGTGAGACGCCGCGGAAAGGGTCCCATACGTGAAAGGGAGTGAGAAACAGGCCGGTGCGCGAGGCAGCTTCAACACACCTCTTGATGATGAGGCTAGGACCCGGGGCCCGGGTGTGCCTGCAGGCCTAAAGCCAACCACCTCACTCAAAGGAACAACTCTGTAGAGAATGCCTGCTTCGACTGAAAGAGCCATGCCTGAGGGTGGACGCATTTTGCTGTGTGCATGCGTGAGCGCACTGCAAGTGAGTTCAAAAGAGCATTTTCCGTGTGAGGTTCAGGCCCCGGCAGAAGGCAGGACACGACTCCCCACTTGTTTCATGAAGCTAGCACTGCGGCCCCACTCTGGCATGGAAGGCTAATCGCTAGCGTTCCAACTGGGAGAAACAACACTGGAGGGAAACCGTGCTTTAGCTACCGTCGACCTCTCTGTGAGAGGAAGCAGGGTAGGGTGTGGGTGAGAGCCTGTGGGTCAGAGCCTGGGGACGGGTTCCATTACGTAAAATCGTGGGAGAGACAGGCCCGTGCCGAAGGCAGCCCTCAACTCACATCAGGCTTATGGGGCTAGTACCGATGCCCCGGGTGTGCGTGGAGGCTTAAAGACAACCGCCTAACTCGAAGGAGAGACTCGGTAGAGAATCCGGGCTTCAGCTAAAACAGCCGCTCCTGAGGGGGGAAGCATGTTGTGGTGTGCGTGCATGAGAGCACTGCAAGGGAGCCCAAAGCTTCTTGTCAGTGAGACTCAGGCCCCAAGCAGAAGGCAGAACACGACTGCCCGTGTGTTTGTCCTAGCCAGCGCTGCGGCCCTACCTTTGCATGGGAGTCTAAAGGCTAGCGTTCTAACTCGAAGAAACAACAGTGTACAGAAGCCGTGCTTTAGCTCCCGCGGCCTCTCTGTGGGAGGAAGCCGTTTAGGGTGTACTGTGGTTGAGAGCCTGGGGCCGGGTTCGGCACGTAAAATCGAGGGAGACACAGGCCGGTGCAGAAGGAAGCTGTCAGCTCCCCTCCTGTTTACGAGGCTAGTACCGTTGCCCCGTGTGCGCCTGCAGGCCTAAAGCCAACCACCTGAGTGGAAGGAACACCTCTAGAGAGAATTCCTGCTGCAGCGAACATAGGCATTCCTGCGGCTGGAAGCATTTTGCTGTGTGCCTCTGCGTGAGCGCGCTGCAAGTGAGTCCAAAACCGTTTTCCGTGTGAGACTCGGGCCCCGGCAGCAGGCGGAACACGACTCCCCACTTGTTCCGTGGAGCTAGCAGTGCGGCCCCACTTTTGCATGCACGTCTAATAGCTAGCGCTCTAACTGGGAGAAACAACACTGTAGAGAAACGGTGCTTGGGCTCCCGTCGACCTCTCCTGTGCGAGGAAGCAGTGGAGGGTGTACGGTGGGTGAGAGCCTGGGGACGGGTTCCATTTTGTAAAATCGGGCGAGAGACAAGGCCGGTACAGAAGGCAGCTCTCAACTCACATCATGGTTATGGGGCTGGTACCGTTGCCCCGGGTGTGCCTGCAGGCTCAAAGACAGCCACCTAACTCGAAGGCAAAACTCGGCAGAGAATGCGTGCTTCAGCTAAAACAGCCGCTTCTGAGGGTGGAAGCATTTTGTTGTGTGCGTGCGTGAGCGCACTGCAAGGGCGTCCCACATCTAATTCCGAGGGAGCCTCAGGCTGCTGCAGGAGGCAGCACTCGACTCCCCACTTGAATCATCAAGCTAGCACTGAGGCCCCACTGTTGCGTGGAAGTCCAATCCCTTGCGTTCTGCCTCGAAGCAAAAACAGTGTACACACACCGTGCTTTAGCTACCTTAGACCTTTCTGTGCGAGGAAGCATGTTAGGCTGCACAATGGGTGAGAGCCTGGGGCCGGGTTCCACACGTAAACTCGAGGGAGAGACAGGCCGGTGCAGAAGGAAGCTGTCAGCTCCCCTCCTGTTTACGAGGCTAGTACCGTTGCCCCGTGTGCGCCTGCAGGCCTAAAGCCAACCACCTAAGTGGAAGGAACACCTCTAGAGAGAATTCCTGCTGCAGCGAACATAGGCATTCCTGCGGCTGGAAGCATTTTGCTGTGTGCCTCTGCGTGAGCGCCCTGCAAGTGAGTCCAAGACCGTTTTCCGTGTGAGACTCAGGCCCCGGCAGTAGGCAGAACACGACTCCCCACTTGTTCCGTGGAGCTAGCAGTGCGGCCCCACTTTTGCATGCACGTCTAATAGCTAGCGCTCTAACTGGGGGAAACAACACTGTAGAGAAACCGTGCTTTAGCTTCCGTGGACGTCTCTGTGCGAGGAAGCAGTTTAGGGTGTACGGTGGGTGAGAGCCTGGGGGAGGGTTCCATTTCGTAAAATCGAGGGAGAGACAGGCCGGACAGAAGGCAGCTCTCAACTCACATCATGCTTATGGGGCTGGTACCGTTGCCCCGGGTGTGCCTGCAGGCTGAAAGTCAGCCACCTAACTCGAAGGAAAAACCCGGTGGGGAATCCGTGCTTCAGCTAAGCAGCCGCTCCTGAGGGTGTAAGCATTTTGTTTTGTGCGAGCGTGAGAGCAGTGCAAGGGAGTCCCAAACGTAATTCCGGGGGAGCCTGAGGCCGTTGCAAGGGGCAGCACACGACTCCCCACTTGTTTCCTCAAGCTAGCACCGAGGCCCCACTTTTGCATGGAAGTCTAATCGCTTGCGTTCTAACTCGAAGAAACCACAGTGAACAGACACCGTGCTTTAGCTACCTGAGACCTCTCTGTGGGAGGAAGCAGCTTAGGCTGCACAATGGGTGAGAGCCTGGGGCCGGGTTCCATACGTAAAATCGAGGGAGAGACAGGCCGGTGCAGAAGGAAGCTGTCAGCTCCACCTGTTGTTTACGAGGCTGGTACCGTTGCCCCGTGTGTGCGTGCAGGCCTAGAGGCAACCCCCTAACTCGAAGCCACAACTCTGGTGAGAATCCGCGCTTCAGCTCCAATAGCCGTTCCCGAGGGTGGAAGCATTTTGCTGTGGGAATGCGTGAGAGCACTGCAAGGGAGTCCGAGAGCATTTTCGAAGTGAGGCTCAGGCCCCGGAAGAAGGCAGAACACGACTCCCCGCTTGCTTCATGAAGCTAGCGCTGCGGCCCCACTTTTGCATGGAAGTCTAATCGCTGGCACTCTTATTGGAAAAACAATACGACGGAGAAACCGCGCTTTAGCTACCATCCACCTCTGTGAGGCAGGAAGCAGTTTCCTGGCTACCGTGGGTGAGAGCCTGGGGAACGGTTTCCTCCCGTGCAAGCGAGGGAGAAGAAGTCCGGGCCAGAAGGCACCTCTTGACCCAGCTCTTGGTACCCGAAGCTAACACTACTGCTCCACGTGTGCAGAGGAATGCTCAGTGCTCCACACGGACGTGGCACAAAGAAGCCTGTAGAGAATCCCAGCTTCAGCTCATTCGCCTCTCCACGGGGTGGCAGCATTTTCCACTCTGCTGGAGGGCAAACCTGGGGAATGAGTCCCAGCAGAATTCCGAGGGAGAAATAAGCATGGGCAGAAGGCCCCTCTCCACTCAGCTCTTGTTTCGGGAACCCTAGATCGGCTCTCCCGTGTGTGCGTGGAGTCCTAACTGCCGTCCACCCAACGCAAAGGAACAAAACTGTAGAGAACCCTTGCCTCAGCAAAGATCGCCCTTCTTGAGCGTGAGCTTCATCAATTGTGTGTTTTTGTGAAAGCTTGAGAAATGGAACATAGATGTAACTCTGAGTGAGACGCAGGAGTGTAAGGAAGGCTGCTGTCGACACACCTCTTGGTTTAGGAGATTAGCACTGCTGTACCCTGTGTGCCTGGATGCCTAGTTACCAGGCTCCCAACGCCAAGAATCAATGCTACGGGCTTACTGCGCTGTGGTTAACTTTGCCGTTCCTGAAGCTGGAGTCCGTTCACCGTGTTCTTGCGTGAGACGCCGCGGAAAGGGTCCCATACGTGAAAGGGAGTGAGAAACAGGCCGGTGCGCGAGGCAGCTTCAACACACCTCTTGTTGATGAGGCTAGGACCCGGGCCCCGGGTGTGCCTGCAGGCCTAAAGCCAACCACCTCACTCAAAGGAACAACTCTGTAGAGAATGCCTGCTTCGACTGAAAGAGCCATGCCTGAGGGTAGACGCATTTTGCTGTGTGCATGCGTGAGCGCACTGCAAGTGAGTTCAAAGGAGCATTTTCCGTGTGAGGTTCAGGCCCCGGCAGAAGGCAGGACACGACTCCCCACTTGTTTCATGAAGCTAGCACTGCGGCCCCACTCTGGCATGGAAGGCTAATCGCTAGCGTTCCAACTGGGAGAAACAACACTGGAGGGAAACCGTGCTTTAGCTACCGTCGACCTCTCTGTGAGAGGAAGCAGGGTAGGGTGTGGGTGAGAGCCTGTGGGTCAGAGCCTGGGGACGGGTTCCATTACGTAAAATCGTGGGAGAGACAGGCCGGTGCCGAAGGCAGCCCTCAACTCACATCAGGCTTATGGGGCTAGTACCGATGCCCCGGGTGTGCGTGGAGGCTTAAAGACAACCGCCTAACTCGAAGGAGAGACTCGGTAGAGAATCCGGGCTTCAGCTAAAACAGCCGCTCCTGAGGGGGGAAGCATGTTGTGGTGTGCGTGCATGAGAGCACTGCAAGGGAGCCCAAAGCTTCTTGTCAGTGAGACTCAGGCCCCAAGCAGAAGGCAGAACACGACTGCCCGTGTGTTTGTCCTAGCCAGCGCTGCGGCCCTACCTTTGCATGGGAGTCTAAAGGCTAGCGTTCTAACTCGAAGAAACAACAGTGTACAGAAGCCGTGCTTTAGCTCCCGCGGCCTCTCTGTGGGAGGAAGCCGTTTAGGGTGTACTGTGGTTGAGAGCCTGGGGCCGGGTTCCGCACGTAAAATCGAGGGAGACACAGGCCGGTGCAGAAGGAAGCTGTCAGCTCCCCTCCTGTTTACGAGGCTAGTGCCGTTGCCCCGTGTGCGCCTGCAGGCCTAAAGCCAACCACCTGAGTGGAAGGAACACCTCTAGAGAGAATTCCTGCTGCAGCGAACATAGGCATTCCGGTGGCTGGAAGCATTTTGCTGTGTGCCTCTGTGTGAGCGCCCTGCAAGTGAGTCCAAAACCGTTTTCCGTGTGAGACTCGGGCCCCGGCAGTAGGCAGAACACGACTCCCTACTTGTTCCGTGGAGCTAGCAGTGCGGCCCCACTTTTGCATGCACGTCTAATAGCTAGCGCTCTAACTGGGAGAAACAACACTGTAGAGAAACGGTGCTTGGGCTCCCGTCGACCTCTCCTGTGCGAGGAAGCAGTGGAGGGTGTACGGTGGGTGAGAGCCTGGGGACGGGTTCCATTTTGTAAAATCGGGCGAGAGACAAGGCCGGTACAGAAGGCAGCTCTCAACTCACATCATGGTTATGGGGCTGGTACCGTTGCCCCGGGTGTGCCTGCAGGCTCAAAGACAGCCACCTAACTCGAAGGCAAAACTCGGCAGAGAATGCGTGCTTCAGCTAAAACAGCCGCTTCTGAGGGTGGAAGCATTTTGTTGTGTGCGTGCGTGAGAGCACTGCAAGGGCGTCCCACATCTAATTCCGAGGGAGCCTCAGGCTGCTGCAGGAGGCAGCACTCGACTCCCCACTTGTATCATCAGGCTAGCACTGAGGCCCCACTGTTGCGTGGAAGTCCAATCCCTTGCGTTCTGCCTCGAAGCAAAAACGGTGTACACACACCGTGCTTTAGCTACCTTAGACCTTTCTGTGCGAGGAAGCATGTTAGGCTGCACAATGGGTGAGAGCCTGGGGCCGGGTTCCACACGTAAACTCGAGGGACAGACAGGCCGGTGCAGAAGGAAGCTGTCAGCTCCCCTCCTGTTTACGAGGCTAGTACCGTTGCCCCGTGTGCGCCTGCAGGCCTAAAGCCAACCACCTAAGTGGAAGGCACACCTCTAGAGAGAATTCCTGCTGCAGCGAACATAGGCATTCCTGCGGCTGGAAGCATTTTGCTGTGTGCCTCTGCGTGAGCGCCCTGCAAGTGAGTCCAAAACCGTTTTCCGTGTGAGACTCGGGCCCCGGCAGTAGGCAGAACACGACTCCCCACTTGTTCCGTGGAGCTAGCAGTGCGGCCCCACTTTTGCATGCACGTCTAATAGCTAGCGCTCTAACTGGGGGAAACAACACTGTAGAGAAACCGTGCTTTAGCTTCCGTGGACGTCTCTGTGCGAGGAAGCAGTTTAGGGTGTACGGTGGGTGAGAGCCTGGGGGAGGGTTCCATTTCGTAAAATCGAGGGAGAGGCAGGCCGGACAGAAGGCAGCTCTCAACTCACATCATGCTTATGGGGCTGGTACCGTTGCCCCGGGTGTGCCTGCAGGCTGAAAGTCAGCCACCTAACTCGAAGGAAAAACCCGGTGGGGAATCCGTGCTTCAGCTAAGCAGCCGCTCCTGAGGGTGTAAGCATTTTGTTTTGTGCGAGCGTGAGAGCAGTGCAAGGGAGTCCCAAACGTAATTCCGGGGGAGCCTGAGGCCGTTGCAAGGGGCAGCACACGACTCCCCACTTGTTTCCTCAAGCTAGCACCGAGGCCCCACTTTTGCATGGAAGTCTAATCGCTTGCGTTCTAACTCGAAGAAACCACAGTGAACAGACACCGTGCTTTAGCTACCTGAGACCTCTCTGTGGGAGGAAGCAGCTTAGGCTGCACAATGGGTGAGAGCCTGGGGCCGGGTTCCATACGTAAAATCGAGGGAGAGACAGGCCGGTGCAGAAGGAAGCTGTCAGCTCCACCTGTTGTTTACGAGGCTGGTACCGTTGCCCCGTGTGTGCGTGCAGGCCTAGAGGCAACCCCCTAACTCGAAGCCACAACTCTGGTGAGAATCCGCGCTTCAGCTCCAATAGCCGTTCCCGAGGGTGGAAGCATTTTGCTGTGGGAATGCGTGAGAGCACTGCAAGGGAGTCCGAGAGCATTTTCGAAGTGAGGCTCAGGCCCCGGAAGAAGGCAGAACACGACTCCCCGCTTGCTTCATGAAGCTAGCGCTGCGGCCCCACTTTTGCATGGAAGTCTAATCGCTGGCACTCTTATTGGAAAAACAATACGACGGAGAAACCGCGCTTTAGCTACCATCCACCTCTGTGAGGCAGGAAGCAGTTTCCTGGCTACCGTGGGTGAGAGCCTGGGGAACGGTTTCCTCCCGTGCAAGCGAGGGAGAAGAAGTCCGGGCCAGAAGGCACCTCTTGACCCAGCTCTTGGTACCCGAAGCTAACACTACTGCTCCACGTGTGCAGAGGAATGCTCAGTGCTCCACACGGACGTGGCACAAAGAAGCCTGTAGAGAATCCCAGCTTCAGCTCATTCGCCTCTCCACGGGGTGGCAGCATTTTCCACTCTGCTGGAGGGCAAACCTGGGGAATGAGTCCCAGCAGAATTCCGAGGGAGAAATAAGCATGGGCAGAAGGCCCCTCTCCACTCAGCTCTTGTTTCGGGAACCCTAGATCGGCTCTCCCGTGTGTGCGTGGAGTCCTAACTGCCGTCCACCCAACGCAAAGGAACAAAACTGTAGAGAACCCTTGCCTCAGCAAAGATCGCCCTTCTTGAGCGTGAGCTTCATCAATTGTGTGTTTTTTGTGAAAGCTTGAGAAATGGAACATAGATGTAACTCTGAGTGAGACGCAGGAGTGTAAGGAAGGCTGCTGTCGACTCACCTCTTGGTTTAGGAGATTAGCACTGCTGTACCCTGTGTGCCTGGATGCCTAGTTACCAGGCTCCCAACGCCAAGAATCAATGCTACGGGCTTACTGCGCTGTGGTTAACTTTGCCGTTCCTGAAGCTGGAGTCCGTTCACCGTGTTCTTGCGTGAGACGCCGCGGAAAGGGTCCCATACGTGAAAGGGAGTGAGAAACAGGCCGGTGCGCGAGGCAGCTTCAACACACCTCTTGATGATGAGGCTAGGACCCGGGGCCCGGGTGTGCCTGCAGGCCTAAAGCCAACCACCTCACTCAAAGGAACAACTCTGTAGAGAATGCCTGCTTCGACTGAAAGAGCCATGCCTGAGGGTGGACGCATTTTGCTGTGTGCATGCGTGAGCGCACTGCAAGTGAGTTCAAAAGAGCATTTTCCGTGTGAGGTTCAGGCCCCGGCAGAAGGCAGGACACGACTCCCCACTTGTTTCATGAAGCTAGCACTGCGGCCCCACTCTGGCATGGAAGGCTAATCGCTAGCGTTCCAACTGGGAGAAACAACACTGGAGGGAAACCGTGCTTTAGCTACCGTCGACCTCTCTGTGAGAGGAAGCAGGGTAGGGTGTGGGTGAGAGCCTGTGGGTCAGAGCCTGGGGACGGGTTCCATTACGTAAAATCGTGGGAGAGACAGGCCGGTGCCGAAGGCAGCCCTCAACTCACATCAGGCTTATGGGGCTAGTACCGATGCCCCGGGTGTGCGTGGAGGCTTAAAGACAACCGCCTAACTCGAAGGAGAGACTCGGTAGAGAATCCGGGCTTCAGCTAAAACAGCCGCTCCTGAGGGGGGAAGCATGTTGTGGTGTGCGTGCATGAGAGCACTGCAAGGGAGCCCAAAGCTTCTTGTCAGTGAGACTCAGGCCCCAAGCAGAAGGCAGAACACGACTGCCCGTGTGTTTGTCCTAGCCAGCGCTGCGGCCCTACCTTTGCATGGGAGTCTAAAGGCTAGCGTTCTAACTCGAAGAAACAACAGTGTACAGAAGCCGTGCTTTAGCTCCCGCGGCCTCTCTGTGGGAGGAAGCCGTTTAGGGTGTACTGTGGTTGAGAGCCTGGGGCCGGGTTCCGCACGTAAAATCGAGGGAGACACAGGCCGGTGCAGAAGGAAGCTGTCAGCTCCCCTCCTGTTTACGAGGCTAGTACCGTTGCCCCGTGTGCGCCTGCAGGCCTAAAGCCAACCACCTGAGTGGAAGGAACACCTCTAGAGAGAATTCCTGCTGCAGCGAACATAGGCATTCCTGCGGCTGGAAGCATTTTGCTGTGTGCCTCTGCGTGAGCGCCCTGCAAGTGAGTCCAAAACCGTTTTCCGTGTGAGACTCGGGCCCCGGCAGCAGGCGGAACACGACTCCCCACTTGTTCCGTGGAGCTAGCAGTGCGGCCCCACTTTTGCATGCACGTCTAATAGCTAGCGCTCTAACTGGGAGAAACAACACTGTAGAGAAACGGTGCTTGGGCTCCCGTCGACCTCTCCTGTGCGAGGAAGCAGTGGAGGGTGTACGGTGGGTGAGAGCCTGGGGACGGGTTCCATTTTGTAAAATCGGGCGAGAGACAAGGCCGGTACAGAAGGCAGCTCTCAACTCACATCATGGTTATGGGGCTGGTACCGTTGCCCCGGGTGTGCCTGCAGGCTCAAAGACAGCCACCTAACTCGAAGGCAAAACTCGGCAGAGAATGCGTGCTTCAGCTAAAACAGCCGCTTCTGAGGGTGGAAGCATTTTGTTGTGTGCGTGCGTGAGCGCACTGCAAGGGCGTCCCACATCTAATTCCGAGGGAGCCTCAGGCTGCTGCAGGAGGCAGCACTCGACTCCCCACTTGAATCATCAAGCTAGCACTGAGGCCCCACTGTTGCGTGGAAGTCCAATCCCTTGCGTTCTGCCTCGAAGCAAAAACAGTGTACACACACCGTGCTTTAGCTACCTTAGACCTTTCTGTGCGAGGAAGCATGTTAGGCTGCACAATGGGTGAGAGCCTGGGGCCGGGTTCCACACGTAAACTCGAGGGACAGACAGGCCGGTGCAGAAGGAAGCTGTCAGCTCCCCTCCTGTTTACGAGGCTAGTACCGTTGCCCCGTGTGCGCCTGCAGGCCTAAAGCCAACCACCTAAGTGGAAGGAACACCTCTAGAGAGAATTCCTGCTGCAGCGAACATAGGCATTCCTGCGGCTGGAAGCATTTTGCTGTGTGCCTCTGCGTGAGCGCCCTGCAAGTGAGTCCAAAACCGTTTTCCGTGTGAGACTCGGGCCCCGGCAGTAGGCAGAACACGACTCCCCACTTGTTCCGTGGAGCTAGCAGTGCGGCCCCACTTTTGCATGCACGTCTAATAGCTAGCGCTCTAACTGGGGGAAACAACACTGTAGAGAAACCGTGCTTTAGCTTCCGTGGACGTCTCTGTGCGAGGAAGCAGTTTAGGGTGTACGGTGGGTGAGAGCCTGGGGGAGGGTTCCATTTCGTAAAATCGAGGGAGAGGCAGGCCGGACAGAAGGCAGCTCTCAACTCACATCATGCTTATGGGGCTGGTACCGTTGCCCCGGGTGTGCCTGCAGGCTGAAAGTCAGCCACCTAACTCGAAGGAAAAACCCGGTGGGGAATCCGTGCTTCAGCTAAGCAGCCGCTCCTGAGGGTGTAAGCATTTTGTTTTGTGCGAGCGTGAGAGCAGTGCAAGGGAGTCCCAAACGTAATTCCGGGGGAGCCTGAGGCCGTTGCAAGGGGCAGCACACGACTCCCCACTTGTTTCCTCAAGCTAGCACCGAGGCCCCACTTTTGCATGGAAGTCTAATCGCTTGCGTTCTAACTCGAAGAAACCACAGTGAACAGACACCGTGCTTTAGCTACCTGAGACCTCTCTGTGGGAGGAAGCAGCTTAGGCTGCACAATGGGTGAGAGCCTGGGGCCGGGTTCCATACGTAAAATCGAGGGAGAGACAGGCCGGTGCAGAAGGAAGCTGTCAGCTCCACCTGTTGTTTACGAGGCTGGTACCGTTGCCCCGTGTGTGCGTGCAGGCCTAGAGGCAACCCCCTAACTCGAAGCCACAACTCTGGTGAGAATCCGCGCTTCAGCTCCAATAGCCGTTCCCGAGGGTGGAAGCATTTTGCTGTGGGAATGCGTGAGAGCACTGCAAGGGAGTCCGAGAGCATTTTCGAAGTGAGGCTCAGGCCCCGGAAGAAGGCAGAACACGACTCCCCGCTTGCTTCATGAAGCTAGCGCTGCGGCCCCACTTTTGCATGGAAGTCTAATCGCTGGCACTCTTATTGGAAAAACAATACGACGGAGAAACCGCGCTTTAGCTACCATCCACCTCTGTGAGGCAGGAAGCAGTTTCCTGGCTACCGTGGGTGAGAGCCTGGGGAACGGTTTCCTCCCGTGCAAGCGAGGGAGAAGAAGTCCGGGCCAGAAGGCACCTCTTGACCCAGCTCTTGGTACCCGAAGCTAACACTACTGCTCCACGTGTGCAGAGGAATGCTCAGTGCTCCACACGGACGTGGCACAAAGAAGCCTGTAGAGAATCCCAGCTTCAGCTCATTCGCCTCTCCACGGGGTGGCAGCATTTTCCACTCTGCTGGAGGGCAAACCTGGGGAATGAGTCCCAGCAGAATTCCGAGGGAGAAATAAGCATGGGCAGAAGGCCCCTCTCCACTCAGCTCTTGTTTCGGGAACCCTAGATCGGCTCTCCCGTGTGTGCGTGGAGTCCTAACTGCCGTCCACCCAACGCAAAGGAACAAAACTGTAGAGAACCCTTGCCTCAGCAAAGATCGCCCTTCTTGAGCGTGAGCTTCATCAATTGTGTGTTTTTTGTGAAAGCTTGAGAAATGGAACATAGATGTAACTCTGAGTGAGACGCAGGAGTGTAAGGAAGGCTGCTGTCGACTCACCTCTTGGTTTAGGAGATTAGCACTGCTGTACCCTGTGTGCCTGGATGCCTAGTTACCAGGCTCCCAACGCCAAGAATCAATGCTACGGGCTTACTGCGCTGTGGTTAACTTTGCCGTTCCTGAAGCTGGAGTCCGTTCACCGTGTTCTTGCGTGAGACGCCGCGGAAAGGGTCCCATACGTGAAAGGGAGTGAGAAACAGGCCGGTGCGCGAGGCAGCTTCAACACACCTCTTGATGATGAGGCTAGGACCCGGGGCCCGGGTGTGCCTGCAGGCCTAAAGCCAACCACCTCACTCAAAGGAACAACTCTGTAGAGAATGCCTGCTTCGACTGAAAGAGCCATGCCTGAGGGTGGACGCATTTTGCTGTGTGCATGCGTGAGCGCACTGCAAGTGAGTTCAAAAGAGCATTTTCCGTGTGAGGTTCAGGCCCCGGCAGAAGGCAGGACACGACTCCCCACTTGTTTCATGAAGCTAGCACTGCGGCCCCACTCTGGCATGGAAGGCTAATCGCTAGCGTTCCAACTGGGAGAAACAACACTGGAGGGAAACCGTGCTTTAGCTACCGTCGACCTCTCTGTGAGAGGAAGCAGGGTAGGGTGTGGGTGAGAGCCTGTGGGTCAGAGCCTGGGGACGGGTTCCATTACGTAAAATCGTGGGAGAGACAGGCCGGTGCCGAAGGCAGCCCTCAACTCACATCAGGCTTATGGGGCTAGTACCGATGCCCCGGGTGTGCGTGGAGGCTTAAAGACAACCGCCTAACTCGAAGGAGAGACTCGGTAGAGAATCCGGGCTTCAGCTAAAACAGCCGCTCCTGAGGGGGGAAGCATGTTGTGGTGTGCGTGCATGAGAGCACTGCAAGGGAGCCCAAAGCTTCTTGTCAGTGAGACTCAGGCCCCAAGCAGAAGGCAGAACACGACTGCCCGTGTGTTTGTCCTAGCCAGCGCTGCGGCCCTACCTTTGCATGGGAGTCTAAAGGCTAGCGTTCTAACTCGAAGAAACAACAGTGTACAGAAGCCGTGCTTTAGCTCCCGCGGCCTCTCTGTGGGAGGAAGCCGTTTAGGGTGTACTGTGGTTGAGAGCCTGGGGCCGGGTTCCGCACGTAAAATCGAGGGAGACACAGGCCGGTGCAGAAGGAAGCTGTCAGCTCCCCTCCTGTTTACGAGGCTAGTACCGTTGCCCCGTGTGCGCCTGCAGGCCTAAAGCCAACCACCTGAGTGGAAGGAACACCTCTAGAGAGAATTCCTGCTGCAGCGAACATAGGCATTCCTGCGGCTGGAAGCATTTTGCTGTGTGCCTCTGCGTGAGCGCCCTGCAAGTGAGTCCAAAACCGTTTTCCGTGTGAGACTCGGGCCCCGGCAGCAGGCGGAACACGACTCCCCACTTGTTCCGTGGAGCTAGCAGTGCGGCCCCACTTTTGCATGCACGTCTAATAGCTAGCGCTCTAACTGGGAGAAACAACACTGTAGAGAAACGGTGCTTGGGCTCCCGTCGACCTCTCCTGTGCGAGGAAGCAGTGGAGGGTGTACGGTGGGTGAGAGCCTGGGGACGGGTTCCATTTTGTAAAATCGGGCGAGAGACAAGGCCGGTACAGAAGGCAGCTCTCAACTCACATCATGGTTATGGGGCTGGTACCGTTGCCCCGGGTGTGCCTGCAGGCTCAAAGACAGCCACCTAACTCGAAGGCAAAACTCGGCAGAGAATGCGTGCTTCAGCTAAAACAGCCGCTTCTGAGGGTGGAAGCATTTTGTTGTGTGCGTGCGTGAGCGCACTGCAAGGGCGTCCCACATCTAATTCCGAGGGAGCCTCAGGCTGCTGCAGGAGGCAGCACTCGACTCCCCACTTGAATCATCAAGCTAGCACTGAGGCCCCACTGTTGCGTGGAAGTCCAATCCCTTGCGTTCTGCCTCGAAGCAAAAACAGTGTACACACACCGTGCTTTAGCTACCTTAGACCTTTCTGTGCGAGGAAGCATGTTAGGCTGCACAATGGGTGAGAGCCTGGGGCCGGGTTCCACACGTAAACTCGAGGGACAGACAGGCCGGTGCAGAAGGAAGCTGTCAGCTCCCCTCCTGTTTACGAGGCTAGTACCGTTGCCCCGTGTGCGCCTGCAGGCCTAAAGCCAACCACCTAAGTGGAAGGAACACCTCTAGAGAGAATTCCTGCTGCAGCGAACATAGGCATTCCTGCGGCTGGAAGCATTTTGCTGTGTGCCTCTGCGTGAGCGCCCTGCAAGTGAGTCCAAAACCGTTTTCCGTGTGAGACTCGGGCCCCGGCAGTAGGCAGAACACGACTCCCCACTTGTTCCGTGGAGCTAGCAGTGCGGCCCCACTTTTGCATGCACGTCTAATAGCTAGCGCTCTAACTGGGGGAAACAACACTGTAGAGAAACCGTGCTTTAGCTTCCGTGGACGTCTCTGTGCGAGGAAGCAGTTTAGGGTGTACGGTGGGTGAGAGCCTGGGGGAGGGTTCCATTTCGTAAAATCGAGGGAGAGGCAGGCCGGACAGAAGGCAGCTCTCAACTCACATCATGCTTATGGGGCTGGTACCGTTGCCCCGGGTGTGCCTGCAGGCTGAAAGTCAGCCACCTAACTCGAAGGAAAAACCCGGTGGGGAATCCGTGCTTCAGCTAAGCAGCCGCTCCTGAGGGTGTAAGCATTTTGTTTTGTGCGAGCGTGAGAGCAGTGCAAGGGAGTCCCAAACGTAATTCCGGGGGAGCCTGAGGCCGTTGCAAGGGGCAGCACACGACTCCCCACTTGTTTCCTCAAGCTAGCACCGAGGCCCCACTTTTGCATGGAAGTCTAATCGCTTGCGTTCTAACTCGAAGAAACCACAGTGAACAGACACCGTGCTTTAGCTACCTGAGACCTCTCTGTGGGAGGAAGCAGCTTAGGCTGCACAATGGGTGAGAGCCTGGGGCCGGGTTCCATACGTAAAATCGAGGGAGAGACAGGCCGGTGCAGAAGGAAGCTGTCAGCTCCACCTGTTGTTTACGAGGCTGGTACCGTTGCCCCGTGTGTGCGTGCAGGCCTAGAGGCAACCCCCTAACTCGAAGCCACAACTCTGGTGAGAATCCGCGCTTCAGCTCCAATAGCCGTTCCCGAGGGTGGAAGCATTTTGCTGTGGGAATGCGTGAGAGCACTGCAAGGGAGTCCGAGAGCATTTTCGAAGTGAGGCTCAGGCCCCGGAAGAAGGCAGAACACGACTCCCCGCTTGCTTCATGAAGCTAGCGCTGCGGCCCCACTTTTGCATGGAAGTCTAATCGCTGGCACTCTTATTGGAAAAACAATACGACGGAGAAACCGCGCTTTAGCTACCATCCACCTCTGTGAGGCAGGAAGCAGTTTCCTGGCTACCGTGGGTGAGAGCCTGGGGAACGGTTTCCTCCCGTGCAAGCGAGGGAGAAGAAGTCCGGGCCAGAAGGCACCTCTTGACCCAGCTCTTGGTACCCGAAGCTAACACTACTGCTCCACGTGTGCAGAGGAATGCTCAGTGCTCCACACGGACGTGGCACAAAGAAGCCTGTAGAGAATCCCAGCTTCAGCTCATTCGCCTCTCCACGGGGTGGCAGCATTTTCCACTCTGCTGGAGGGCAAACCTGGGGAATGAGTCCCAGCAGAATTCCGAGGGAGAAATAAGCATGGGCAGAAGGCCCCTCTCCACTCAGCTCTTGTTTCGGGAACCCTAGATCGGCTCTCCCGTGTGTGCGTGGAGTCCTAACTGCCGTCCACCCAACGCAAAGGAACAAAACTGTAGAGAACCCTTGCCTCAGCAAAGATCGCCCTTCTTGAGCGTGAGCTTCATCAATTGTGTGTTTTTTGTGAAAGCTTGAGAAATGGAACATAGATGTAACTCTGAGTGAGACGCAGGAGTGTAAGGAAGGCTGCTGTCGACTCACCTCTTGGTTTAGGAGATTAGCACTGCTGTACCCTGTGTGCCTGGATGCCTAGTTACCAGGCTCCCAACGCCAAGAATCAATGCTACGGGCTTACTGCGCTGTGGTTAACTTTGCCGTTCCTGAAGCTGGAGTCCGTTCACCGTGTTCTTGCGTGAGACGCCGCGGAAAGGGTCCCATACGTGAAAGGGAGTGAGAAACAGGCCGGTGCGCGAGGCAGCTTCAACACACCTCTTGATGATGAGGCTAGGACCCGGGGCCCGGGTGTGCCTGCAGGCCTAAAGCCAACCACCTCACTCAAAGGAACAACTCTGTAGAGAATGCCTGCTTCGACTGAAAGAGCCATGCCTGAGGGTGGACGCATTTTGCTGTGTGCATGCGTGAGCGCACTGCAAGTGAGTTCAAAAGAGCATTTTCCGTGTGAGGTTCAGGCCCCGGCAGAAGGCAGGACACGACTCCCCACTTGTTTCATGAAGCTAGCACTGCGGCCCCACTCTGGCATGGAAGGCTAATCGCTAGCGTTCCAACTGGGAGAAACAACACTGGAGGGAAACCGTGCTTTAGCTACCGTCGACCTCTCTGTGAGAGGAAGCAGGGTAGGGTGTGGGTGAGAGCCTGTGGGTCAGAGCCTGGGGACGGGTTCCATTACGTAAAATCGTGGGAGAGACAGGCCCGTGCCGAAGGCAGCCCTCAACTCACATCAGGCTTATGGGGCTAGTACCGATGCCCCGGGTGTGCGTGGAGGCTTAAAGACAACCGCCTAACTCGAAGGAGAGACTCGGTAGAGAATCCGGGCTTCAGCTAAAACAGCCGCTCCTGAGGGGGGAAGCATGTTGTGGTGTGCGTGCATGAGAGCACTGCAAGGGAGCCCAAAGCTTCTTGTCAGTGAGACTCAGGCCCCAAGCAGAAGGCAGAACACGACTGCCCGTGTGTTTGTCCTAGCCAGCGCTGCGGCCCTACCTTTGCATGGGAGTCTAAAGGCTAGCGTTCTAACTCGAAGAAACAACAGTGTACAGAAGCCGTGCTTTAGCTCCCGCGGCCTCTCTGTGGGAGGAAGCCGTTTAGGGTGTACTGTGGTTGAGAGCCTGGGGCCGGGTTCGGCACGTAAAATCGAGGGAGACACAGGCCGGTGCAGAAGGAAGCTGTCAGCTCCCCTCCTGTTTACGAGGCTAGTACCGTTGCCCCGTGTGCGCCTGCAGGCCTAAAGCCAACCACCTGAGTGGAAGGAACACCTCTAGAGAGAATTCCTGCTGCAGCGAACATAGGCATTCCTGCGGCTGGAAGCATTTTGCTGTGTGCCTCTGCGTGAGCGCGCTGCAAGTGAGTCCAAAACCGTTTTCCGTGTGAGACTCGGGCCCCGGCAGCAGGCGGAACACGACTCCCCACTTGTTCCGTGGAGCTAGCAGTGCGGCCCCACTTTTGCATGCACGTCTAATAGCTAGCGCTCTAACTGGGAGAAACAACACTGTAGAGAAACGGTGCTTGGGCTCCCGTCGACCTCTCCTGTGCGAGGAAGCAGTGGAGGGTGTACGGTGGGTGAGAGCCTGGGGACGGGTTCCATTTTGTAAAATCGGGCGAGAGACAAGGCCGGTACAGAAGGCAGCTCTCAACTCACATCATGGTTATGGGGCTGGTACCGTTGCCCCGGGTGTGCCTGCAGGCTCAAAGACAGCCACCTAACTCGAAGGCAAAACTCGGCAGAGAATGCGTGCTTCAGCTAAAACAGCCGCTTCTGAGGGTGGAAGCATTTTGTTGTGTGCGTGCGTGAGCGCACTGCAAGGGCGTCCCACATCTAATTCCGAGGGAGCCTCAGGCTGCTGCAGGAGGCAGCACTCGACTCCCCACTTGAATCATCAAGCTAGCACTGAGGCCCCACTGTTGCGTGGAAGTCCAATCCCTTGCGTTCTGCCTCGAAGCAAAAACAGTGTACACACACCGTGCTTTAGCTACCTTAGACCTTTCTGTGCGAGGAAGCATGTTAGGCTGCACAATGGGTGAGAGCCTGGGGCCGGGTTCCACACGTAAACTCGAGGGAGAGACAGGCCGGTGCAGAAGGAAGCTGTCAGCTCCCCTCCTGTTTACGAGGCTAGTACCGTTGCCCCGTGTGCGCCTGCAGGCCTAAAGCCAACCACCTAAGTGGAAGGAACACCTCTAGAGAGAATTCCTGCTGCAGCGAACATAGGCATTCCTGCGGCTGGAAGCATTTTGCTGTGTGCCTCTGCGTGAGCGCCCTGCAAGTGAGTCCAAGACCGTTTTCCGTGTGAGACTCAGGCCCCGGCAGTAGGCAGAACACGACTCCCCACTTGTTCCGTGGAGCTAGCAGTGCGGCCCCACTTTTGCATGCACGTCTAATAGCTAGCGCTCTAACTGGGGGAAACAACACTGTAGAGAAACCGTGCTTTAGCTTCCGTGGACGTCTCTGTGCGAGGAAGCAGTTTAGGGTGTACGGTGGGTGAGAGCCTGGGGGAGGGTTCCATTTCGTAAAATCGAGGGAGAGACAGGCCGGACAGAAGGCAGCTCTCAACTCACATCATGCTTATGGGGCTGGTACCGTTGCCCCGGGTGTGCCTGCAGGCTGAAAGTCAGCCACCTAACTCGAAGGAAAAACCCGGTGGGGAATCCGTGCTTCAGCTAAGCAGCCGCTCCTGAGGGTGTAAGCATTTTGTTTTGTGCGAGCGTGAGAGCAGTGCAAGGGAGTCCCAAACGTAATTCCGGGGGAGCCTGAGGCCGTTGCAAGGGGCAGCACACGACTCCCCACTTGTTTCCTCAAGCTAGCACCGAGGCCCCACTTTTGCATGGAAGTCTAATCGCTTGCGTTCTAACTCGAAGAAACCACAGTGAACAGACACCGTGCTTTAGCTACCTGAGACCTCTCTGTGGGAGGAAGCAGCTTAGGCTGCACAATGGGTGAGAGCCTGGGGCCGGGTTCCATACGTAAAATCGAGGGAGAGACAGGCCGGTGCAGAAGGAAGCTGTCAGCTCCACCTGTTGTTTACGAGGCTGGTACCGTTGCCCCGTGTGTGCGTGCAGGCCTAGAGGCAACCCCCTAACTCGAAGCCACAACTCTGGTGAGAATCCGCGCTTCAGCTCCAATAGCCGTTCCCGAGGGTGGAAGCATTTTGCTGTGGGAATGCGTGAGAGCACTGCAAGGGAGTCCGAGAGCATTTTCGAAGTGAGGCTCAGGCCCCGGAAGAAGGCAGAACACGACTCCCCGCTTGCTTCATGAAGCTAGCGCTGCGGCCCCACTTTTGCATGGAAGTCTAATCGCTGGCACTCTTATTGGAAAAACAATACGACGGAGAAACCGCGCTTTAGCTACCATCCACCTCTGTGAGGCAGGAAGCAGTTTCCTGGCTACCGTGGGTGAGAGCCTGGGGAACGGTTTCCTCCCGTGCAAGCGAGGGAGAAGAAGTCCGGGCCAGAAGGCACCTCTTGACCCAGCTCTTGGTACCCGAAGCTAACACTACTGCTCCACGTGTGCAGAGGAATGCTCAGTGCTCCACACGGACGTGGCACAAAGAAGCCTGTAGAGAATCCCAGCTTCAGCTCATTCGCCTCTCCACGGGGTGGCAGCATTTTCCACTCTGCTGGAGGGCAAACCTGGGGAATGAGTCCCAGCAGAATTCCGAGGGAGAAATAAGCATGGGCAGAAGGCCCCTCTCCACTCAGCTCTTGTTTCGGGAACCCTAGATCGGCTCTCCCGTGTGTGCGTGGAGTCCTAACTGCCGTCCACCCAACGCAAAGGAACAAAACTGTAGAGAACCCTTGCCTCAGCAAAGATCGCCCTTCTTGAGCGTGAGCTTCATCAATTGTGTGTTTTTGTGAAAGCTTGAGAAATGGAACATAGATGTAACTCTGAGTGAGACGCAGGAGTGTAAGGAAGGCTGCTGTCGACACACCTCTTGGTTTAGGAGATTAGCACTGCTGTACCCTGTGTGCCTGGATGCCTAGTTACCAGGCTCCCAACGCCAAGAATCAATGCTACGGGCTTACTGCGCTGTGGTTAACTTTGCCGTTCCTGAAGCTGGAGTCCGTTCACCGTGTTCTTGCGTGAGACGCCGCGGAAAGGGTCCCATACGTGAAAGGGAGTGAGAAACAGGCCGGTGCGCGAGGCAGCTTCAACACACCTCTTGTTGATGAGGCTAGGACCCGGGCCCCGGGTGTGCCTGCAGGCCTAAAGCCAACCACCTCACTCAAAGGAACAACTCTGTAGAGAATGCCTGCTTCGACTGAAAGAGCCATGCCTGAGGGTAGACGCATTTTGCTGTGTGCATGCGTGAGCGCACTGCAAGTGAGTTCAAAGGAGCATTTTCCGTGTGAGGTTCAGGCCCCGGCAGAAGGCAGGACACGACTCCCCACTTGTTTCATGAAGCTAGCACTGCGGCCCCACTCTGGCATGGAAGGCTAATCGCTAGCGTTCCAACTGGGAGAAACAACACTGGAGGGAAACCGTGCTTTAGCTACCGTCGACCTCTCTGTGAGAGGAAGCAGGGTAGGGTGTGGGTGAGAGCCTGTGGGTCAGAGCCTGGGGACGGGTTCCATTACGTAAAATCGTGGGAGAGACAGGCCGGTGCCGAAGGCAGCCCTCAACTCACATCAGGCTTATGGGGCTAGTACCGATGCCCCGGGTGTGCGTGGAGGCTTAAAGACAACCGCCTAACTCGAAGGAGAGACTCGGTAGAGAATCCGGGCTTCAGCTAAAACAGCCGCTCCTGAGGGGGGAAGCATGTTGTGGTGTGCGTGCATGAGAGCACTGCAAGGGAGCCCAAAGCTTCTTGTCAGTGAGACTCAGGCCCCAAGCAGAAGGCAGAACACGACTGCCCGTGTGTTTGTCCTAGCCAGCGCTGCGGCCCTACCTTTGCATGGGAGTCTAAAGGCTAGCGTTCTAACTCGAAGAAACAACAGTGTACAGAAGCCGTGCTTTAGCTCCCGCGGCCTCTCTGTGGGAGGAAGCCGTTTAGGGTGTACTGTGGTTGAGAGCCTGGGGCCGGGTTCCGCACGTAAAATCGAGGGAGACACAGGCCGGTGCAGAAGGAAGCTGTCAGCTCCCCTCCTGTTTACGAGGCTAGTGCCGTTGCCCCGTGTGCGCCTGCAGGCCTAAAGCCAACCACCTGAGTGGAAGGAACACCTCTAGAGAGAATTCCTGCTGCAGCGAACATAGGCATTCCGGTGGCTGGAAGCATTTTGCTGTGTGCCTCTGTGTGAGCGCCCTGCAAGTGAGTCCAAAACCGTTTTCCGTGTGAGACTCGGGCCCCGGCAGTAGGCAGAACACGACTCCCTACTTGTTCCGTGGAGCTAGCAGTGCGGCCCCACTTTTGCATGCACGTCTAATAGCTAGCGCTCTAACTGGGAGAAACAACACTGTAGAGAAACGGTGCTTGGGCTCCCGTCGACCTCTCCTGTGCGAGGAAGCAGTGGAGGGTGTACGGTGGGTGAGAGCCTGGGGACGGGTTCCATTTTGTAAAATCGGGCGAGAGACAAGGCCGGTACAGAAGGCAGCTCTCAACTCACATCATGGTTATGGGGCTGGTACCGTTGCCCCGGGTGTGCCTGCAGGCTCAAAGACAGCCACCTAACTCGAAGGCAAAACTCGGCAGAGAATGCGTGCTTCAGCTAAAACAGCCGCTTCTGAGGGTGGAAGCATTTTGTTGTGTGCGTGCGTGAGAGCACTGCAAGGGCGTCCCACATCTAATTCCGAGGGAGCCTCAGGCTGCTGCAGGAGGCAGCACTCGACTCCCCACTTGTATCATCAGGCTAGCACTGAGGCCCCACTGTTGCGTGGAAGTCCAATCCCTTGCGTTCTGCCTCGAAGCAAAAACGGTGTACACACACCGTGCTTTAGCTACCTTAGACCTTTCTGTGCGAGGAAGCATGTTAGGCTGCACAATGGGTGAGAGCCTGGGGCCGGGTTCCACACGTAAACTCGAGGGACAGACAGGCCGGTGCAGAAGGAAGCTGTCAGCTCCCCTCCTGTTTACGAGGCTAGTACCGTTGCCCCGTGTGCACCTGCAGGCCTAAAGCCAACCACCTAAGTGGAAGGCACACCTCTAGAGAGAATTCCTGCTGCAGCGAACATAGGCATTCCTGCGGCTGGAAGCATTTTGCTGTGTGCCTCTGCGTGAGCGCCCTGCAAGTGAGTCCAAAACCGTTTTCCGTGTGAGACTCGGGCCCCGGCAGTAGGCAGAACACGACTCCCCACTTGTTCCGTGGAGCTAGCAGTGCGGCCCCACTTTTGCATGCACGTCTAATAGCTAGCGCTCTAACTGGGGGAAACAACACTGTAGAGAAACCGTGCTTTAGCTTCCGTGGACGTCTCTGTGCGAGGAAGCAGTTTAGGGTGTACGGTGGGTGAGAGCCTGGGGGAGGGTTCCATTTCGTAAAATCGAGGGAGAGGCAGGCCGGACAGAAGGCAGCTCTCAACTCACATCATGCTTATGGGGCTGGTACCGTTGCCCCGGGTGTGCCTGCAGGCTGAAAGTCAGCCACCTAACTCGAAGGAAAAACCCGGTGGGGAATCCGTGCTTCAGCTAAGCAGCCGCTCCTGAGGGTGTAAGCATTTTGTTTTGTGCGAGCGTGAGAGCAGTGCAAGGGAGTCCCAAACGTAATTCCGGGGGAGCCTGAGGCCGTTGCAAGGGGCAGCACACGACTCCCCACTTGTTTCCTCAAGCTAGCACCGAGGCCCCACTTTTGCATGGAAGTCTAATCGCTTGCGTTCTAACTCGAAGAAACCACAGTGAACAGACACCGTGCTTTAGCTACCTGAGACCTCTCTGTGGGAGGAAGCAGCTTAGGCTGCACAATGGGTGAGAGCCTGGGGCCGGGTTCCATACGTAAAATCGAGGGAGAGACAGGCCGGTGCAGAAGGAAGCTGTCAGCTCCACCTGTTGTTTACGAGGCTGGTACCGTTGCCCCGTGTGTGCGTGCAGGCCTAGAGGCAACCCCCTAACTCGAAGCCACAACTCTGGTGAGAATCCGCGCTTCAGCTCCAATAGCCGTTCCCGAGGGTGGAAGCATTTTGCTGTGGGAATGCGTGAGAGCACTGCAAGGGAGTCCGAGAGCATTTTCGAAGTGAGGCTCAGGCCCCGGAAGAAGGCAGAACACGACTCCCCGCTTGCTTCATGAAGCTAGCGCTGCGGCCCCACTTTTGCATGGAAGTCTAATCGCTGGCACTCTTATTGGAAAAACAATACGACGGAGAAACCGCGCTTTAGCTACCATCCACCTCTGTGAGGCAGGAAGCAGTTTCCTGGCTACCGTGGGTGAGAGCCTGGGGAACGGTTTCCTCCCGTGCAAGCGAGGGAGAAGAAGTCCGGGCCAGAAGGCACCTCTTGACCCAGCTCTTGGTACCCGAAGCTAACACTACTGCTCCACGTGTGCAGAGGAATGCTCAGTGCTCCACACGGACGTGGCACAAAGAAGCCTGTAGAGAATCCCAGCTTCAGCTCATTCGCCTCTCCACGGGGTGGCAGCATTTTCCACTCTGCTGGAGGGCAAACCTGGGGAATGAGTCCCAGCAGAATTCCGAGGGAGAAATAAGCATGGGCAGAAGGCCCCTCTCCACTCAGCTCTTGTTTCGGGAACCCTAGATCGGCTCTCCCGTGTGTGCGTGGAGTCCTAACTGCCGTCCACCCAACGCAAAGGAACAAAACTGTAGAGAACCCTTGCCTCAGCAAAGATCGCCCTTCTTGAGCGTGAGCTTCATCAATTGTGTGTTTTTTGTGAAAGCTTGAGAAATGGAACATAGATGTAACTCTGAGTGAGACGCAGGAGTGTAAGGAAGGCTGCTGTCGACTCACCTCTTGGTTTAGGAGATTAGCACTGCTGTACCCTGTGTGCCTGGATGCCTAGTTACCAGGCTCCCAACGCCAAGAATCAATGCTACGGGCTTACTGCGCTGTGGTTAACTTTGCCGTTCCTGAAGCTGGAGTCCGTTCACCGTGTTCTTGCGTGAGACGCCGCGGAAAGGGTCCCATACGTGAAAGGGAGTGAGAAACAGGCCGGTGCGCGAGGCAGCTTCAACACACCTCTTGATGATGAGGCTAGGACCCGGGGCCCGGGTGTGCCTGCAGGCCTAAAGCCAACCACCTCACTCAAAGGAACAACTCTGTAGAGAATGCCTGCTTCGACTGAAAGAGCCATGCCTGAGGGTGGACGCATTTTGCTGTGTGCATGCGTGAGCGCACTGCAAGTGAGTTCAAAAGAGCATTTTCCGTGTGAGGTTCAGGCCCCGGCAGAAGGCAGGACACGACTCCCCACTTGTTTCATGAAGCTAGCACTGCGGCCCCACTCTGGCATGGAAGGCTAATCGCTAGCGTTCCAACTGGGAGAAACAACACTGGAGGGAAACCGTGCTTTAGCTACCGTCGACCTCTCTGTGAGAGGAAGCAGGGTAGGGTGTGGGTGAGAGCCTGTGGGTCAGAGCCTGGGGACGGGTTCCATTACGTAAAATCGTGGGAGAGACAGGCCGGTGCCGAAGGCAGCCCTCAACTCACATCAGGCTTATGGGGCTAGTACCGATGCCCCGGGTGTGCGTGGAGGCTTAAAGACAACCGCCTAACTCGAAGGAGAGACTCGGTAGAGAATCCGGGCTTCAGCTAAAACAGCCGCTCCTGAGGGGGGAAGCATGTTGTGGTGTGCGTGCATGAGAGCACTGCAAGGGAGCCCAAAGCTTCTTGTCAGTGAGACTCAGGCCCCAAGCAGAAGGCAGAACACGACTGCCCGTGTGTTTGTCCTAGCCAGCGCTGCGGCCCTACCTTTGCATGGGAGTCTAAAGGCTAGCGTTCTAACTCGAAGAAACAACAGTGTACAGAAGCCGTGCTTTAGCTCCCGCGGCCTCTCTGTGGGAGGAAGCCGTTTAGGGTGTACTGTGGTTGAGAGCCTGGGGCCGGGTTCCGCACGTAAAATCGAGGGAGACACAGGCCGGTGCAGAAGGAAGCTGTCAGCTCCCCTCCTGTTTACGAGGCTAGTACCGTTGCCCCGTGTGCGCCTGCAGGCCTAAAGCCAACCACCTGAGTGGAAGGAACACCTCTAGAGAGAATTCCTGCTGCAGCGAACATAGGCATTCCTGCGGCTGGAAGCATTTTGCTGTGTGCCTCTGCGTGAGCGCCCTGCAAGTGAGTCCAAAACCGTTTTCCGTGTGAGACTCGGGCCCCGGCAGCAGGCGGAACACGACTCCCCACTTGTTCCGTGGAGCTAGCAGTGCGGCCCCACTTTTGCATGCACGTCTAATAGCTAGCGCTCTAACTGGGAGAAACAACACTGTAGAGAAACGGTGCTTGGGCTCCCGTCGACCTCTCCTGTGCGAGGAAGCAGTGGAGGGTGTACGGTGGGTGAGAGCCTGGGGACGGGTTCCATTTTGTAAAATCGGGCGAGAGACAAGGCCGGTACAGAAGGCAGCTCTCAACTCACATCATGGTTATGGGGCTGGTACCGTTGCCCCGGGTGTGCCTGCAGGCTCAAAGACAGCCACCTAACTCGAAGGCAAAACTCGGCAGAGAATGCGTGCTTCAGCTAAAACAGCCGCTTCTGAGGGTGGAAGCATTTTGTTGTGTGCGTGCGTGAGCGCACTGCAAGGGCGTCCCACATCTAATTCCGAGGGAGCCTCAGGCTGCTGCAGGAGGCAGCACTCGACTCCCCACTTGAATCATCAAGCTAGCACTGAGGCCCCACTGTTGCGTGGAAGTCCAATCCCTTGCGTTCTGCCTCGAAGCAAAAACAGTGTACACACACCGTGCTTTAGCTACCTTAGACCTTTCTGTGCGAGGAAGCATGTTAGGCTGCACAATGGGTGAGAGCCTGGGGCCGGGTTCCACACGTAAACTCGAGGGACAGACAGGCCGGTGCAGAAGGAAGCTGTCAGCTCCCCTCCTGTTTACGAGGCTAGTACCGTTGCCCCGTGTGCGCCTGCAGGCCTAAAGCCAACCACCTAAGTGGAAGGAACACCTCTAGAGAGAATTCCTGCTGCAGCGAACATAGGCATTCCTGCGGCTGGAAGCATTTTGCTGTGTGCCTCTGCGTGAGCGCCCTGCAAGTGAGTCCAAAACCGTTTTCCGTGTGAGACTCGGGCCCCGGCAGTAGGCAGAACACGACTCCCCACTTGTTCCGTGGAGCTAGCAGTGCGGCCCCACTTTTGCATGCACGTCTAATAGCTAGCGCTCTAACTGGGGGAAACAACACTGTAGAGAAACCGTGCTTTAGCTTCCGTGGACGTCTCTGTGCGAGGAAGCAGTTTAGGGTGTACGGTGGGTGAGAGCCTGGGGGAGGGTTCCATTTCGTAAAATCGAGGGAGAGGCAGGCCGGACAGAAGGCAGCTCTCAACTCACATCATGCTTATGGGGCTGGTACCGTTGCCCCGGGTGTGCCTGCAGGCTGAAAGTCAGCCACCTAACTCGAAGGAAAAACCCGGTGGGGAATCCGTGCTTCAGCTAAGCAGCCGCTCCTGAGGGTGTAAGCATTTTGTTTTGTGCGAGCGTGAGAGCAGTGCAAGGGAGTCCCAAACGTAATTCCGGGGGAGCCTGAGGCCGTTGCAAGGGGCAGCACACGACTCCCCACTTGTTTCCTCAAGCTAGCACCGAGGCCCCACTTTTGCATGGAAGTCTAATCGCTTGCGTTCTAACTCGAAGAAACCACAGTGAACAGACACCGTGCTTTAGCTACCTGAGACCTCTCTGTGGGAGGAAGCAGCTTAGGCTGCACAATGGGTGAGAGCCTGGGGCCGGGTTCCATACGTAAAATCGAGGGAGAGACAGGCCGGTGCAGAAGGAAGCTGTCAGCTCCACCTGTTGTTTACGAGGCTGGTACCGTTGCCCCGTGTGTGCGTGCAGGCCTAGAGGCAACCCCCTAACTCGAAGCCACAACTCTGGTGAGAATCCGCGCTTCAGCTCCAATAGCCGTTCCCGAGGGTGGAAGCATTTTGCTGTGGGAATGCGTGAGAGCACTGCAAGGGAGTCCGAGAGCATTTTCGAAGTGAGGCTCAGGCCCCGGAAGAAGGCAGAACACGACTCCCCGCTTGCTTCATGAAGCTAGCGCTGCGGCCCCACTTTTGCATGGAAGTCTAATCGCTGGCACTCTTATTGGAAAAACAATACGACGGAGAAACCGCGCTTTAGCTACCATCCACCTCTGTGAGGCAGGAAGCAGTTTCCTGGCTACCGTGGGTGAGAGCCTGGGGAACGGTTTCCTCCCGTGCAAGCGAGGGAGAAGAAGTCCGGGCCAGAAGGCACCTCTTGACCCAGCTCTTGGTACCCGAAGCTAACACTACTGCTCCACGTGTGCAGAGGAATGCTCAGTGCTCCACACGGACGTGGCACAAAGAAGCCTGTAGAGAATCCCAGCTTCAGCTCATTCGCCTCTCCACGGGGTGGCAGCATTTTCCACTCTGCTGGAGGGCAAACCTGGGGAATGAGTCCCAGCAGAATTCCGAGGGAGAAATAAGCATGGGCAGAAGGCCCCTCTCCACTCAGCTCTTGTTTCGGGAACCCTAGATCGGCTCTCCCGTGTGTGCGTGGAGTCCTAACTGCCGTCCACCCAACGCAAAGGAACAAAACTGTAGAGAACCCTTGCCTCAGCAAAGATCGCCCTTCTTGAGCGTGAGCTTCATCAATTGTGTGTTTTTTGTGAAAGCTTGAGAAATGGAACATAGATGTAACTCTGAGTGAGACGCAGGAGTGTAAGGAAGGCTGCTGTCGACTCACCTCTTGGTTTAGGAGATTAGCACTGCTGTACCCTGTGTGCCTGGATGCCTAGTTACCAGGCTCCCAACGCCAAGAATCAATGCTACGGGCTTACTGCGCTGTGGTTAACTTTGCCGTTCCTGAAGCTGGAGTCCGTTCACCGTGTTCTTGCGTGAGACGCCGCGGAAAGGGTCCCATACGTGAAAGGGAGTGAGAAACAGGCCGGTGCGCGAGGCAGCTTCAACACACCTCTTGATGATGAGGCTAGGACCCGGGGCCCGGGTGTGCCTGCAGGCCTAAAGCCAACCACCTCACTCAAAGGAACAACTCTGTAGAGAATGCCTGCTTCGACTGAAAGAGCCATGCCTGAGGGTGGACGCATTTTGCTGTGTGCATGCGTGAGCGCACTGCAAGTGAGTTCAAAAGAGCATTTTCCGTGTGAGGTTCAGGCCCCGGCAGAAGGCAGGACACGACTCCCCACTTGTTTCATGAAGCTAGCACTGCGGCCCCACTCTGGCATGGAAGGCTAATCGCTAGCGTTCCAACTGGGAGAAACAACACTGGAGGGAAACCGTGCTTTAGCTACCGTCGACCTCTCTGTGAGAGGAAGCAGGGTAGGGTGTGGGTGAGAGCCTGTGGGTCAGAGCCTGGGGACGGGTTCCATTACGTAAAATCGTGGGAGAGACAGGCCGGTGCCGAAGGCAGCCCTCAACTCACATCAGGCTTATGGGGCTAGTACCGATGCCCCGGGTGTGCGTGGAGGCTTAAAGACAACCGCCTAACTCGAAGGAGAGACTCGGTAGAGAATCCGGGCTTCAGCTAAAACAGCCGCTCCTGAGGGGGGAAGCATGTTGTGGTGTGCGTGCATGAGAGCACTGCAAGGGAGCCCAAAGCTTCTTGTCAGTGAGACTCAGGCCCCAAGCAGAAGGCAGAACACGACTGCCCGTGTGTTTGTCCTAGCCAGCGCTGCGGCCCTACCTTTGCATGGGAGTCTAAAGGCTAGCGTTCTAACTCGAAGAAACAACAGTGTACAGAAGCCGTGCTTTAGCTCCCGCGGCCTCTCTGTGGGAGGAAGCCGTTTAGGGTGTACTGTGGTTGAGAGCCTGGGGCCGGGTTCCGCACGTAAAATCGAGGGAGACACAGGCCGGTGCAGAAGGAAGCTGTCAGCTCCCCTCCTGTTTACGAGGCTAGTACCGTTGCCCCGTGTGCGCCTGCAGGCCTAAAGCCAACCACCTGAGTGGAAGGAACACCTCTAGAGAGAATTCCTGCTGCAGCGAACATAGGCATTCCTGCGGCTGGAAGCATTTTGCTGTGTGCCTCTGCGTGAGCGCCCTGCAAGTGAGTCCAAAACCGTTTTCCGTGTGAGACTCGGGCCCCGGCAGCAGGCGGAACACGACTCCCCACTTGTTCCGTGGAGCTAGCAGTGCGGCCCCACTTTTGCATGCACGTCTAATAGCTAGCGCTCTAACTGGGAGAAACAACACTGTAGAGAAACGGTGCTTGGGCTCCCGTCGACCTCTCCTGTGCGAGGAAGCAGTGGAGGGTGTACGGTGGGTGAGAGCCTGGGGACGGGTTCCATTTTGTAAAATCGGGCGAGAGACAAGGCCGGTACAGAAGGCAGCTCTCAACTCACATCATGGTTATGGGGCTGGTACCGTTGCCCCGGGTGTGCCTGCAGGCTCAAAGACAGCCACCTAACTCGAAGGCAAAACTCGGCAGAGAATGCGTGCTTCAGCTAAAACAGCCGCTTCTGAGGGTGGAAGCATTTTGTTGTGTGCGTGCGTGAGCGCACTGCAAGGGCGTCCCACATCTAATTCCGAGGGAGCCTCAGGCTGCTGCAGGAGGCAGCACTCGACTCCCCACTTGAATCATCAAGCTAGCACTGAGGCCCCACTGTTGCGTGGAAGTCCAATCCCTTGCGTTCTGCCTCGAAGCAAAAACAGTGTACACACACCGTGCTTTAGCTACCTTAGACCTTTCTGTGCGAGGAAGCATGTTAGGCTGCACAATGGGTGAGAGCCTGGGGCCGGGTTCCACACGTAAACTCGAGGGACAGACAGGCCGGTGCAGAAGGAAGCTGTCAGCTCCCCTCCTGTTTACGAGGCTAGTACCGTTGCCCCGTGTGCGCCTGCAGGCCTAAAGCCAACCACCTAAGTGGAAGGAACACCTCTAGAGAGAATTCCTGCTGCAGCGAACATAGGCATTCCTGCGGCTGGAAGCATTTTGCTGTGTGCCTCTGCGTGAGCGCCCTGCAAGTGAGTCCAAAACCGTTTTCCGTGTGAGACTCGGGCCCCGGCAGTAGGCAGAACACGACTCCCCACTTGTTCCGTGGAGCTAGCAGTGCGGCCCCACTTTTGCATGCACGTCTAATAGCTAGCGCTCTAACTGGGGGAAACAACACTGTAGAGAAACCGTGCTTTAGCTTCCGTGGACGTCTCTGTGCGAGGAAGCAGTTTAGGGTGTACGGTGGGTGAGAGCCTGGGGGAGGGTTCCATTTCGTAAAATCGAGGGAGAGGCAGGCCGGACAGAAGGCAGCTCTCAACTCACATCATGCTTATGGGGCTGGTACCGTTGCCCCGGGTGTGCCTGCAGGCTGAAAGTCAGCCACCTAACTCGAAGGAAAAACCCGGTGGGGAATCCGTGCTTCAGCTAAGCAGCCGCTCCTGAGGGTGTAAGCATTTTGTTTTGTGCGAGCGTGAGAGCAGTGCAAGGGAGTCCCAAACGTAATTCCGGGGGAGCCTGAGGCCGTTGCAAGGGGCAGCACACGACTCCCCACTTGTTTCCTCAAGCTAGCACCGAGGCCCCACTTTTGCATGGAAGTCTAATCGCTTGCGTTCTAACTCGAAGAAACCACAGTGAACAGACACCGTGCTTTAGCTACCTGAGACCTCTCTGTGGGAGGAAGCAGCTTAGGCTGCACAATGGGTGAGAGCCTGGGGCCGGGTTCCATACGTAAAATCGAGGGAGAGACAGGCCGGTGCAGAAGGAAGCTGTCAGCTCCACCTGTTGTTTACGAGGCTGGTACCGTTGCCCCGTGTGTGCGTGCAGGCCTAGAGGCAACCCCCTAACTCGAAGCCACAACTCTGGTGAGAATCCGCGCTTCAGCTCCAATAGCCGTTCCCGAGGGTGGAAGCATTTTGCTGTGGGAATGCGTGAGAGCACTGCAAGGGAGTCCGAGAGCATTTTCGAAGTGAGGCTCAGGCCCCGGAAGAAGGCAGAACACGACTCCCCGCTTGCTTCATGAAGCTAGCGCTGCGGCCCCACTTTTGCATGGAAGTCTAATCGCTGGCACTCTTATTGGAAAAACAATACGACGGAGAAACCGCGCTTTAGCTACCATCCACCTCTGTGAGGCAGGAAGCAGTTTCCTGGCTACCGTGGGTGAGAGCCTGGGGAACGGTTTCCTCCCGTGCAAGCGAGGGAGAAGAAGTCCGGGCCAGAAGGCACCTCTTGACCCAGCTCTTGGTACCCGAAGCTAACACTACTGCTCCACGTGTGCAGAGGAATGCTCAGTGCTCCACACGGACGTGGCACAAAGAAGCCTGTAGAGAATCCCAGCTTCAGCTCATTCGCCTCTCCACGGGGTGGCAGCATTTTCCACTCTGCTGGAGGGCAAACCTGGGGAATGAGTCCCAGCAGAATTCCGAGGGAGAAATAAGCATGGGCAGAAGGCCCCTCTCCACTCAGCTCTTGTTTCGGGAACCCTAGATCGGCTCTCCCGTGTGTGCGTGGAGTCCTAACTGCCGTCCACCCAACGCAAAGGAACAAAACTGTAGAGAACCCTTGCCTCAGCAAAGATCGCCCTTCTTGAGCGTGAGCTTCATCAATTGTGTGTTTTTTGTGAAAGCTTGAGAAATGGAACATAGATGTAACTCTGAGTGAGACGCAGGAGTGTAAGGAAGGCTGCTGTCGACTCACCTCTTGGTTTAGGAGATTAGCACTGCTGTACCCTGTGTGCCTGGATGCCTAGTTACCAGGCTCCCAACGCCAAGAATCAATGCTACGGGCTTACTGCGCTGTGGTTAACTTTGCCGTTCCTGAAGCTGGAGTCCGTTCACCGTGTTCTTGCGTGAGACGCCGCGGAAAGGGTCCCATACGTGAAAGGGAGTGAGAAACAGGCCGGTGCGCGAGGCAGCTTCAACACACCTCTTGATGATGAGGCTAGGACCCGGGGCCCGGGTGTGCCTGCAGGCCTAAAGCCAACCACCTCACTCAAAGGAACAACTCTGTAGAGAATGCCTGCTTCGACTGAAAGAGCCATGCCTGAGGGTGGACGCATTTTGCTGTGTGCATGCGTGAGCGCACTGCAAGTGAGTTCAAAAGAGCATTTTCCGTGTGAGGTTCAGGCCCCGGCAGAAGGCAGGACACGACTCCCCACTTGTTTCATGAAGCTAGCACTGCGGCCCCACTCTGGCATGGAAGGCTAATCGCTAGCGTTCCAACTGGGAGAAACAACACTGGAGGGAAACCGTGCTTTAGCTACCGTCGACCTCTCTGTGAGAGGAAGCAGGGTAGGGTGTGGGTGAGAGCCTGTGGGTCAGAGCCTGGGGACGGGTTCCATTACGTAAAATCGTGGGAGAGACAGGCCGGTGCCGAAGGCAGCCCTCAACTCACATCAGGCTTATGGGGCTAGTACCGATGCCCCGGGTGTGCGTGGAGGCTTAAAGACAACCGCCTAACTCGAAGGAGAGACTCGGTAGAGAATCCGGGCTTCAGCTAAAACAGCCGCTCCTGAGGGGGGAAGCATGTTGTGGTGTGCGTGCATGAGAGCACTGCAAGGGAGCCCAAAGCTTCTTGTCAGTGAGACTCAGGCCCCAAGCAGAAGGCAGAACACGACTGCCCGTGTGTTTGTCCTAGCCAGCGCTGCGGCCCTACCTTTGCATGGGAGTCTAAAGGCTAGCGTTCTAACTCGAAGAAACAACAGTGTACAGAAGCCGTGCTTTAGCTCCCGCGGCCTCTCTGTGGGAGGAAGCCGTTTAGGGTGTACTGTGGTTGAGAGCCTGGGGCCGGGTTCCGCACGTAAAATCGAGGGAGACACAGGCCGGTGCAGAAGGAAGCTGTCAGCTCCCCTCCTGTTTACGAGGCTAGTACCGTTGCCCCGTGTGCGCCTGCAGGCCTAAAGCCAACCACCTGAGTGGAAGGAACACCTCTAGAGAGAATTCCTGCTGCAGCGAACATAGGCATTCCTGCGGCTGGAAGCATTTTGCTGTGTGCCTCTGCGTGAGCGCCCTGCAAGTGAGTCCAAAACCGTTTTCCGTGTGAGACTCGGGCCCCGGCAGCAGGCGGAACACGACTCCCCACTTGTTCCGTGGAGCTAGCAGTGCGGCCCCACTTTTGCATGCACGTCTAATAGCTAGCGCTCTAACTGGGAGAAACAACACTGTAGAGAAACGGTGCTTGGGCTCCCGTCGACCTCTCCTGTGCGAGGAAGCAGTGGAGGGTGTACGGTGGGTGAGAGCCTGGGGACGGGTTCCATTTTGTAAAATCGGGCGAGAGACAAGGCGGTACAGAAGGCAGCTCTCAACTCACATCATGGTTATGGGGCTGGTACCGTTGCCCCGGGTGTGCCTGCAGGCTCAAAGACAGCCACCTAACTCGAAGGCAAAACTCGGCAGAGAATGCGTGCTTCAGCTAAAACAGCCGCTTCTGAGGGTGGAAGCATTTTGTTGTGTGCGTGCGTGAGCGCACTGCAAGGGCGTCCCACATCTAATTCCGAGGGAGCCTCAGGCTGCTGCAGGAGGCAGCACTCGACTCCCCACTTGAATCATCAAGCTAGCACTGAGGCCCCACTGTTGCGTGGAAGTCCAATCCCTTGCGTTTCTGCCTCGAAGCAAAAAACAGTGTACACACACCGTGCTTTAGCTACCTTAGACCTTTCTGTGCGAGGAAGCATGTTAGGCTGCACAATGGGTGAGAGCCTGGGGCCGGGTTCCACACGTAAACTCGAGGGACAGACAGGCGCCGGTGCAGAAGGAAGCTGTCAGCTCCCCTCCTGTTTACGAGGCTAGTACCGTTGCCCCGTGTGCGCCTGCAGGCCTAAAGCCAACCACCTAAGTGGAAGGAACACCTCTAGAGAGAATTCCTGCTGCAGCGAACATAGGCATTCCTGCGGCCTGGAAGCATTTTGCTGTGTGCCTCTGCGTGAGCGCCCTGCAAGTGAGTCCAAAACCGTTTTCCGTGTGAGACTCGGGCCCCGGCAGTAGGCAGAACACGACTCCCCACTTGTTCCGTGGAAGCTAGCAGTGCGGCCCCACTTTTGCATGCACGTCTAATAGCTAGCGCTCTAACTGGGGGAAACAACACTGTAGAGAAACCGTGCTTTAGCTTCCGTGGACGTCTCTGTGCGAGGAAGCAGTTTAGGGTGTACGGTGGGTGAGAGCCTGGGGGAGGGTTCCATTTCGTAAAATCGAGGGAGAGGCAGGCCGGACAGAAGGCAGCTCTCAACTCACATCATGCTTATGGGGCTGGTACCGTTGCCCCGGGTGTGCCTGCAGGCTGAAAGTCAGCCACCTAACTCGAAGGAAAAACCCGGTGGGGAATCCGTGCTTCAGCTAAGCAGCCGCTCCTGAGGGTGTAAGCATTTTGTTTTGTGCGAGCGTGAGAGCAGTGCAAGGGGAGTCCCAACGTAATTCCGGGGGAGCCTGAGGCCGTTGCAAGGGGCAGCACACGACTCCCCCACTTGTTTCCTCAAGCTAGCACCGAGGCCCCACTTTTGCATGGAAGTCTAATCGCTTGCGTTCTAACTCGAAGAAACCACAGTGAACAGACACCGTGCTTTAGCTACCTGAGACCTCTCTGTGGGAGGAAGCAGCTTAGGCTGCACAATGGGTGAGAGCCTGGGGCCGGGTTCCATACGTAAAATCGAGGAGAGACAGGCCGGTGCAGAAGGAAGCTGTCAGCTCCACCTGTTGTTTACGAGGCTGGTACCGTTGCCCCGTGTGTGCGTGCAGGCCTAGAGGCAACCCCCTAACTCGAAGCCACAACTCTGGTGAGAATCCGCGCTTCAGCTCCAATAGCCGTTCCCGAGGGTGGAAGCATTTTGCTGTGGGAATGCGTGAGAGCACTGCAAGGGAGTCCGAGAGCATTTTCGAAGTGAGGCTCAGGCCCCGGAAGAAGGCAGAACACGACTCCCCGCTTGCTTCATGAAGCTAGCGCTGCGGCCCCACTTTTGCATGGAAGTCTAATCGCTGGCACTCTTATTGGAAAAACAATACGACGGAGAAACCGCGCTTTAGCTACCATCCACCTCTGTGAGGCAGGAAGCAGTTTCCTGGCTACCGTGGGTGAGAGCCTGGGGAACGGTTTCCTCCCGTGCAAGCGAGGGAGAAGAAGTCCGGGCCAGAAGGCACCTCTTGACCCAGCTCTTGGTACCCGAAGCTAACACTACTGCTCCACGTGTGCAGAGGAATGCTCAGTGCTCCACACGGACGTGGCACAAAGAAGCCTGTAGAGAATCCAGCTTCAGCTCATTCGCCTCTCCACGGGGTGGCAGCATTTTCCACTCTGCTGGAGGGCAAACCTGGGGAATGAGTCCCAGCAGAATTCCGAGGGAGAAATAAGCATGGGCAGAAGGCCCCTCTCCACTCAGCTCTTGTTTCGGGAACCCTAGATCGGCTCTCCCGTGTGTGCGTGGAGTCCTAACTGCCGTCCACCCAACGCAAACAAAACTGTAGAGAACCCTTGCCTCAGCAAAGATCGCCCTTCTTGAGCGTGAGCTTCATCAATTGTGTGTTTTTTGTGAAAGCTTGAGAAATGGAACATAGATGTAACTCTGAGTGAGACGCAGGAGTGTAAGGAAGGCTGCTGTCGACTCACCTCTTGGTTTAGGAGATTAGCACTGCTGTACCCTGTGTGCCTGGATGCCTAGTTACCAGGCTCCCAACGCCAAGAATCAATGCTACGGGCTTACTGCGCTGTGGTTAACTTTGCCGTTCCTGAAGCTGGAGTCCGTTCACCGTGTTCTTGCGTGAGACGCCGCGGAAAGGGTCCCATACGTGAAAGGGAGTGAGAAACAGGCCGGTGCGCGAGGCAGCTTCAACACACCTCTTGATGATGAGGCTAGGACCCGGGGCCCGGGTGTGCCTGCAGGCCTAAAGCCAACCACCTCACTCAAAGGAACAACTCTGTAGAGAATGCCTGCTTCGACTGAAAGAGCCATGCCTGAGGGTGGACGCATTTTGCTGTGTGCATGCGTGAGCGCACTGCAAGTGAGTTCAAAAGAGCATTTTCCGTGTGAGGTTCAGGCCCCGGCAGAAGGCAGGACACGACTCCCCACTTGTTTCATGAAGCTAGCACTGCGGCCCCACTCTGGCATGGAAGGCTAATCGCTAGCGTTCCAACTGGGAGAAACAACACTGGAGGGAAACCGTGCTTTAGCTACCGTCGACCTCTCTGTGAGAGGAAGCAGGGTAGGGTGTGGGTGAGAGCCTGTGGGTCAGAGCCTGGGGACGGGTTCCATTACGTAAAATCGTGGGAGAGACAGGCCGGTGCCGAAGGCAGCCCTCAACTCACATCAGGCTTATGGGGCTAGTACCGATGCCCCGGGTGTGCGTGGAGGCTTAAAGACAACCGCCTAACTCGAAGGAGAGACTCGGTAGAGAATCCGGGCTTCAGCTAAAACAGCCGCTCCTGAGGGGGGAAGCATGTTGTGGTGTGCGTGCATGAGAGCACTGCAAGGGAGCCCAAAGCTTCTTGTCAGTGAGACTCAGGCCCCAAGCAGAAGGCAGAACACGACTGCCCGTGTGTTTGTCCTAGCCAGCGCTGCGGCCCTACCTTTGCATGGGAGTCTAAAGGCTAGCGTTCTAACTCGAAGAAACAACAGTGTACAGAAGCCGTGCTTTAGCTCCCGCGGCCTCTCTGTGGGAGGAAGCCGTTTAGGGTGTACTGTGGTTGAGAGCCTGGGGCCGGGTTCCGCACGTAAAATCGAGGGAGACACAGGCCGGTGCAGAAGGAAGCTGTCAGCTCCCCTCCTGTTTACGAGGCTAGTACCGTTGCCCCGTGTGCGCCTGCAGGCCTAAAGCCAACCACCTGAGTGGAAGGAACACCTCTAGAGAGAATTCCTGCTGCAGCGAACATAGGCATTCCTGCGGCTGGAAGCATTTTGCTGTGTGCCTCTGCGTGAGCGCCCTGCAAGTGAGTCCAAAACCGTTTTCCGTGTGAGACTCGGGCCCCGGCAGCAGGCGGAACACGACTCCCCACTTGTTCCGTGGAGCTAGCAGTGCGGCCCCACTTTTGCATGCACGTCTAATAGCTAGCGCTCTAACTGGGAGAAACAACACTGTAGAGAAACGGTGCTTGGGCTCCCGTCGACCTCTCCTGTGCGAGGAAGCAGTGGAGGGTGTACGGTGGGTGAGAGCCTGGGGACGGGTTCCATTTTGTAAAATCGGGCGAGAGACAAGGCCGGTACAGAAGGCAGCTCTCAACTCACATCATGGTTATGGGGCTGGTACCGTTGCCCCGGGTGTGCCTGCAGGCTCAAAGACAGCCACCTAACTCGAAGGCAAAACTCGGCAGAGAATGCGTGCTTCAGCTAAAACAGCCGCTTCTGAGGGTGGAAGCATTTTGTTGTGTGCGTGCGTGAGCGCACTGCAAGGGCGTCCCACATCTAATTCCGAGGGAGCCTCAGGCTGCTGCAGGAGGCAGCACTCGACTCCCCACTTGAATCATCAAGCTAGCACTGAGGCCCCACTGTTGCGTGGAAGTCCAATCCCTTGCGTTCTGCCTCGAAGCAAAAACAGTGTACACACACCGTGCTTTAGCTACCTTAGACCTTTCTGTGCGAGGAAGCATGTTAGGCTGCACAATGGGTGAGAGCCTGGGGCCGGGTTCCACACGTAAACTCGAGGGACAGACAGGCCGGTGCAGAAGGAAGCTGTCAGCTCCCCTCCTGTTTACGAGGCTAGTACCGTTGCCCCGTGTGCGCCTGCAGGCCTAAAGCCAACCACCTAAGTGGAAGGAACACCTCTAGAGAGAATTCCTGCTGCAGCGAACATAGGCATTCCTGCGGCTGGAAGCATTTTGCTGTGTGCCTCTGCGTGAGCGCCCTGCAAGTGAGTCCAAAACCGTTTTCCGTGTGAGACTCGGGCCCCGGCAGTAGGCAGAACACGACTCCCCACTTGTTCCGTGGAGCTAGCAGTGCGGCCCCACTTTTGCATGCACGTCTAATAGCTAGCGCTCTAACTGGGGGAAACAACACTGTAGAGAAACCGTGCTTTAGCTTCCGTGGACGTCTCTGTGCGAGGAAGCAGTTTAGGGTGTACGGTGGGTGAGAGCCTGGGGGAGGGTTCCATTTCGTAAAATCGAGGGAGAGACAGGCCGGACAGAAGGCAGCTCTCAACTCACATCATGCTTATGGGGCTGGTACCGTTGCCCCGGGTGTGCCTGCAGGCTGAAAGTCAGCCACCTAACTCGAAGGAAAAACCCGGTGGGGAATCCGTGCTTCAGCTAAGCAGCCGCTCCTGAGGGTGTAAGCATTTTGTTTTGTGCGAGCGTGAGAGCAGTGCAAGGGAGTCCCAAACGTAATTCCGGGGGAGCCTGAGGCCGTTGCAAGGGGCAGCACACGACTCCCCACTTGTTTCCTCAAGCTAGCACCGAGGCCCCACTTTTGCATGGAAGTCTAATCGCTTGCGTTCTAACTCGAAGAAACCACAGTGAACAGACACCGTGCTTTAGCTACCTGAGACCTCTCTGTGGGAGGAAGCAGCTTAGGCTGCACAATGGGTGAGAGCCTGGGGCCGGGTTCCATACGTAAAATCGAGGGAGAGACAGGCCGGTGCAGAAGGAAGCTGTCAGCTCCACCTGTTGTTTACGAGGCTGGTACCGTTGCCCCGTGTGTGCGTGCAGGCCTAGAGGCAACCCCCTAACTCGAAGCCACAACTCTGGTGAGAATCCGCGCTTCAGCTCCAATAGCCGTTCCCGAGGGTGGAAGCATTTTGCTGTGGGAATGCGTGAGAGCACTGCAAGGGAGTCCGAGAGCATTTTCGAAGTGAGGCTCAGGCCCCGGAAGAAGGCAGAACACGACTCCCCGCTTGCTTCATGAAGCTAGCGCTGCGGCCCCACTTTTGCATGGAAGTCTAATCGCTGGCACTCTTATTGGAAAAACAATACGACGGAGAAACCGCGCTTTAGCTACCATCCACCTCTGTGAGGCAGGAAGCAGTTTCCTGGCTACCGTGGGTGAGAGCCTGGGGAACGGTTTCCTCCCGTGCAAGCGAGGGAGAAGAAGTCCGGGCCAGAAGGCACCTCTTGACCCAGCTCTTGGTACCCGAAGCTAACACTACTGCTCCACGTGTGCAGAGGAATGCTCAGTGCTCCACACGGACGTGGCACAAAGAAGCCTGTAGAGAATCCCAGCTTCAGCTCATTCGCCTCTCCACGGGGTGGCAGCATTTTCCACTCTGCTGGAGGGCAAACCTGGGGAATGAGTCCCAGCAGAATTCCGAGGGAGAAATAAGCATGGGCAGAAGGCCCCTCTCCACTCAGCTCTTGTTTCGGGAACCCTAGATCGGCTCTCCCGTGTGTGCGTGGAGTCCTAACTGCCGTCCACCCAACGCAAAGGAACAAAACTGTAGAGAACCCTTGTCTCAGCAAAGATCGCCCTTCTTGAGCGTGAGCTTCATCAATTGTGTGTTTTTTGTGAAAGCTTGAGAAATGGAACATAGATGTAACTCTGAGTGAGACGCAGGAGTGTAAGGAAGGCTGCTGTCGACTCACCTCTTGGTTTAGGAGATTAGCACTGCTGTACCCTGTGTGCCTGGATGCCTAGTTACCAGGCTCCCAACGCCAAGAATCAATGCTACGGGCTTACTGCGCTGTGGTTAACTTTGCCGTTCCTGAAGCTGGAGTCCGTTCACCGTGTTCTTGCGTGAGACGCCGCGGAAAGGGTCCCATACGTGAAAGGGAGTGAGAAACAGGCCGGTGCGCGAGGCAGCTTCAACACACCTCTTGATGATGAGGCTAGGACCCGGGGCCCGGGTGTGCCTGCAGGCCTAAAGCCAACCACCTCACTCAAAGGAACAACTCTGTAGAGAATGCCTGCTTCGACTGAAAGAGCCATGCCTGAGGGTGGACGCATTTTGCTGTGTGCATGCGTGAGCGCACTGCAAGTGAGTTCAAAAGAGCATTTTCCGTGTGAGGTTCAGGCCCCGGCAGAAGGCAGGACACGACTCCCCACTTGTTTCATGAAGCTAGCACTGCGGCCCCACTCTGGCATGGAAGGCTAATCGCTAGCGTTCCAACTGGGAGAAACAACACTGGAGGGAAACCGTGCTTTAGCTACCGTCGACCTCTCTGTGAGAGGAAGCAGGGTAGGGTGTGGGTGAGAGCCTGTGGGTCAGAGCCTGGGGACGGGTTCCATTACGTAAAATCGTGGGAGAGACAGGCCGGTGCCGAAGGCAGCCCTCAACTCACATCAGGCTTATGGGGCTAGTACCGATGCCCCGGGTGTGCGTGGAGGCTTAAAGACAACCGCCTAACTCGAAGGAGAGACTCGGTAGAGAATCCGGGCTTCAGCTAAAACAGCCGCTCCTGAGGGGGGAAGCATGTTGTGGTGTGCGTGCATGAGAGCACTGCAAGGGAGCCCAAAGCTTCTTGTCAGTGAGACTCAGGCCCCAAGCAGAAGGCAGAACACGACTGCCCGTGTGTTTGTCCTAGCCAGCGCTGCGGCCCTACCTTTGCATGGGAGTCTAAAGGCTAGCGTTCTAACTCGAAGAAACAACAGTGTACAGAAGCCGTGCTTTAGCTCCCGCGGCCTCTCTGTGGGAGGAAGCCGTTTAGGGTGTACTGTGGTTGAGAGCCTGGGGCCGGGTTCGGCACGTAAAATCGAGGGAGACACAGGCCGGTGCAGAAGGAAGCTGTCAGCTCCCCTCCTGTTTACGAGGCTAGTACCGTTGCCCCGTGTGCGCCTGCAGGCCTAAAGCCAACCACCTGAGTGGAAGGAACACCTCTAGAGAGAATTCCTGCTGCAGCGAACATAGGCATTCCTGCGGCTGGAAGCATTTTGCTGTGTGCCTCTGCGTGAGCGCGCTGCAAGTGAGTCCAAAACCGTTTTCCGTGTGAGACTCGGGCCCCGGCAGCAGGCGGAACACGACTCCCCACTTGTTCCGTGGAGCTAGCAGTGCGGCCCCACTTTTGCATGCACGTCTAATAGCTAGCGCTCTAACTGGGAGAAACAACACTGTAGAGAAACGGTGCTTGGGCTCCCGTCGACCTCTCCTGTGCGAGGAAGCAGTGGAGGGTGTACGGTGGGTGAGAGCCTGGGGACGGGTTCCATTTTGTAAAATCGGGCGAGAGACAAGGCCGGTACAGAAGGCAGCTCTCAACTCACATCATGGTTATGGGGCTGGTACCGTTGCCCCGGGTGTGCCTGCAGGCTCAAAGACAGCCACCTAACTCGAAGGCAAAACTCGGCAGAGAATGCGTGCTTCAGCTAAAACAGCCGCTTCTGAGGGTGGAAGCATTTTGTTGTGTGCGTGCGTGAGCGCACTGCAAGGGCGTCCCACATCTAATTCCGAGGGAGCCTCAGGCTGCTGCAGGAGGCAGCACTCGACTCCCCACTTGAATCATCAAGCTAGCACTGAGGCCCCACTGTTGCGTGGAAGTCCAATCCCTTGCGTTCTGCCTCGAAGCAAAAACAGTGTACACACACCGTGCTTTAGCTACCTTAGACCTTTCTGTGCGAGGAAGCATGTTAGGCTGCACAATGGGTGAGAGCCTGGGGCCGGGTTCCACACGTAAACTCGAGGGAGAGACAGGCCGGTGCAGAAGGAAGCTGTCAGCTCCCCTCCTGTTTACGAGGCTAGTACCGTTGCCCCGTGTGCGCCTGCAGGCCTAAAGCCAACCACCTAAGTGGAAGGAACACCTCTAGAGAGAATTCCTGCTGCAGCGAACATAGGCATTCCTGCGGCTGGAAGCATTTTGCTGTGTGCCTCTGCGTGAGCGCCCTGCAAGTGAGTCCAAAACCGTTTTCCGTGTGAGACTCGGGCCCCGGCAGTAGGCAGAACACGACTCCCCACTTGTTCCGTGGAGCTAGCAGTGCGGCCCCACTTTTGCATGCACGTCTAATAGCTAGCGCTCTAACTGGGGGAAACAACACTGTAGAGAAACCGTGCTTTAGCTTCCGTGGACGTCTCTGTGCGAGGAAGCAGTTTAGGGTGTACGGTGGGTGAGAGCCTGGGGGAGGGTTCCATTTCGTAAAATCGAGGGAGAGACAGGCCGGACAGAAGGCAGCTCTCAACTCACATCATGCTTATGGGGCTGGTACCGTTGCCCCGGGTGTGCCTGCAGGCTGAAAGTCAGCCACCTAACTCGAAGGAAAAACCCGGTGGGGAATCCGTGCTTCAGCTAAGCAGCCGCTCCTGAGGGTGTAAGCATTTTGTTTTGTGCGAGCAGTGCAAGGGAGTCCCAAACGTAATTCCGGGGGAGCCTGAGGCCGTTGCAAGGGGCAGCACACGACTCCCCACTTGTTTCCTCAAGCTAGCACCGAGGCCCCACTTTTGCATGGAAGTCTAATCGCTTGCGTTCTAACTCGAAGAAACCACAGTGAACAGACACCGTGCTTTAGCTACCTGAGACCTCTCTGTGGGAGGAAGCAGCTTAGGCTGCACAATGGGTGAGAGCCTGGGGCCGGGTTCCATACGTAAAATCGAGGGAGAGACAGGCCGGTGCAGAAGGAAGCTGTCAGCTCCACCTGTTGTTTACGAGGCTGGTACCGTTGCCCCGTGTGTGCGTGCAGGCCTAGAGGCAACCCCCTAACTCGAAGCCACAACTCTGGTGAGAATCCGCGCTTCAGCTCCAATAGCCGTTCCCGAGGGTGGAAGCATTTTGCTGTGGGAATGCGTGAGAGCACTGCAAGGGAGTCCGAGAGCATTTTCGAAGTGAGGCTCAGGCCCCGGAAGAAGGCAGAACACGACTCCCCGCTTGCTTCATGAAGCTAGCGCTGCGGCCCCACTTTTGCATGGAAGTCTAATCGCTGGCACTCTTATTGGAAAAACAATACGACGGAGAAACCGCGCTTTAGCTACCATCCACCTCTGTGAGGCAGGAAGCAGTTTCCTGGCTACCGTGGGTGAGAGCCTGGGGAACGGTTTCCTCCCGTGCAAGCGAGGGAGAAGAAGTCCGGGCCAGAAGGCACCTCTTGACCCAGCTCTTGGTACCCGAAGCTAACACTACTGCTCCACGTGTGCAGAGGAATGCTCAGTGCTCCACACGGACGTGGCACAAAGAAGCCTGTAGAGAATCCCAGCTTCAGCTCATTCGCCTCTCCACGGGGTGGCAGCATTTTCCACTCTGCTGGAGGGCAAACCTGGGGAATGAGTCCCAGCAGAATTCCGAGGGAGAAATAAGCATGGGCAGAAGGCCCCTCTCCACTCAGCTCTTGTTTCGGGAACCCTAGATCGGCTCTCCCGTGTGTGCGTGGAGTCCTAACTGCCGTCCACCCAACGCAAAGGAACAAAACTGTAGAGAACCCTTGCCTCAGCAAAGATCGCCCTTCTTGAGCGTGAGCTTCATCAATTGTGTGTTTTTTGTGAAAGCTTGAGAAATGGAACATAGATGTAACTCTGAGTGAGACGCAGGAGTGTAAGGAAGGCTGCTGTCGACTCACCTCTTGGTTTAGGAGATTAGCACTGCTGTACCCTGTGTGCCTGGATGCCTAGTTACCAGGCTCCCAACGCCAAGAATCAATGCTACGGGCTTACTGCGCTGTGGTTAACTTTGCCGTTCCTGAAGCTGGAGTCCGTTCACCGTGTTCTTGCGTGAGACGCCGCGGAAAGGGTCCCATACGTGAAAGGGAGTGAGAAACAGGCCGGTGCGCGAGGCAGCTTCAACACACCTCTTGATGATGAGGCTAGGACCCGGGGCCCGGGTGTGCCTGCAGGCCTAAAGCCAACCACCTCACTCAAAGGAACAACTCTGTAGAGAATGCCTGCTTCGACTGAAAGAGCCATGCCTGAGGGTGGACGCATTTTGCTGTGTGCATGCGTGAGCGCACTGCAAGTGAGTTCAAAAGAGCATTTTCCGTGTGAGGTTCAGGCCCCGGCAGAAGGCAGGACACGACTCCCCACTTGTTTCATGAAGCTAGCACTGCGGCCCCACTCTGGCATGGAAGGCTAATCGCTAGCGTTCCAACTGGGAGAAACAACACTGGAGGGAAACCGTGCTTTAGCTACCGTCGACCTCTCTGTGAGAGGAAGCAGGGTAGGGTGTGGGTGAGAGCCTGTGGGTCAGAGCCTGGGGACGGGTTCCATTACGTAAAATCGTGGGAGAGACAGGCCGGTGCCGAAGGCAGCCCTCAACTCACATCAGGCTTATGGGGCTAGTACCGATGCCCCGGGTGTGCGTGGAGGCTTAAAGACAACCGCCTAACTCGAAGGAGAGACTCGGTAGAGAATCCGGGCTTCAGCTAAAACAGCCGCTCCTGAGGGGGGAAGCATGTTGTGGTGTGCGTGCATGAGAGCACTGCAAGGGAGCCCAAAGCTTCTTGTCAGTGAGACTCAGGCCCCAAGCAGAAGGCAGAACACGACTGCCCGTGTGTTTGTCCTAGCCAGCGCTGCGGCCCTACCTTTGCATGGGAGTCTAAAGGCTAGCGTTCTAACTCGAAGAAACAACAGTGTACAGAAGCCGTGCTTTAGCTCCCGCGGCCTCTCTGTGGGAGGAAGCCGTTTAGGGTGTACTGTGGTTGAGAGCCTGGGGCCGGGTTCGGCACGTAAAATCGAGGGAGACACAGGCCGGTGCAGAAGGAAGCTGTCAGCTCCCCTCCTGTTTACGAGGCTAGTACCGTTGCCCCGTGTGCGCCTGCAGGCCTAAAGCCAACCACCTGAGTGGAAGGAACACCTCTAGAGAGAATTCCTGCTGCAGCGAACATAGGCATTCCTGCGGCTGGAAGCATTTTGCTGTGTGCCTCTGCGTGAGCGCGCTGCAAGTGAGTCCAAAACCGTTTTCCGTGTGAGACTCGGGCCCCGGCAGCAGGCGGAACACGACTCCCCACTTGTTCCGTGGAGCTAGCAGTGCGGCCCCACTTTTGCATGCACGTCTAATAGCTAGCGCTCTAACTGGGAGAAACAACACTGTAGAGAAACGGTGCTTGGGCTCCCGTCGACCTCTCCTGTGCGAGGAAGCAGTGGAGGGTGTACGGTGGGTGAGAGCCTGGGGACGGGTTCCATTTTGTAAAATCGGGCGAGAGACAAGGCCGGTACAGAAGGCAGCTCTCAACTCACATCATGGTTATGGGGCTGGTACCGTTGCCCCGGGTGTGCCTGCAGGCTCAAAGACAGCCACCTAACTCGAAGGCAAAACTCGGCAGAGAATGCGTGCTTCAGCTAAAACAGCCGCTTCTGAGGGTGGAAGCATTTTGTTGTGTGCGTGCGTGAGCGCACTGCAAGGGCGTCCCACATCTAATTCCGAGGGAGCCTCAGGCTGCTGCAGGAGGCAGCACTCGACTCCCCACTTGAATCATCAAGCTAGCACTGAGGCCCCACTGTTGCGTGGAAGTCCAATCCCTTGCGTTCTGCCTCGAAGCAAAAACAGTGTACACACACCGTGCTTTAGCTACCTTAGACCTTTCTGTGCGAGGAAGCATGTTAGGCTGCACAATGGGTGAGAGCCTGGGGCCGGGTTCCACACGTAAACTCGAGGGAGAGACAGGCCGGTGCAGAAGGAAGCTGTCAGCTCCCCTCCTGTTTACGAGGCTAGTACCGTTGCCCCGTGTGCGCCTGCAGGCCTAAAGCCAACCACCTAAGTGGAAGGAACACCTCTAGAGAGAATTCCTGCTGCAGCGAACATAGGCATTCCTGCGGCTGGAAGCATTTTGCTGTGTGCCTCTGCGTGAGCGCCCTGCAAGTGAGTCCAAGACCGTTTTCCGTGTGAGACTCAGGCCCCGGCAGTAGGCAGAACACGACTCCCCACTTGTTCCGTGGAGCTAGCAGTGCGGCCCCACTTTTGCATGCACGTCTAATAGCTAGCGCTCTAACTGGGGGAAACAACACTGTAGAGAAACCGTGCTTTAGCTTCCGTGGACGTCTCTGTGCGAGGAAGCAGTTTAGGGTGTACGGTGGGTGAGAGCCTGGGGGAGGGTTCCATTTCGTAAAATCGAGGGAGAGACAGGCCGGACAGAAGGCAGCTCTCAACTCACATCATGCTTATGGGGCTGGTACCGTTGCCCCGGGTGTGCCTGCAGGCTGAAAGTCAGCCACCTAACTCGAAGGAAAAACCCGGTGGGGAATCCGTGCTTCAGCTAAGCAGCCGCTCCTGAGGGTGTAAGCATTTTGTTTTGTGCGAGCGTGAGAGCAGTGCAAGGGAGTCCCAAACGTAATTCCGGGGGAGCCTGAGGCCGTTGCAAGGGGCAGCACACGACTCCCCACTTGTTTCCTCAAGCTAGCACCGAGGCCCCACTTTTGCATGGAAGTCTAATCGCTTGCGTTCTAACTCGAAGAAACCACAGTGAACAGACACCGTGCTTTAGCTACCTGAGACCTCTCTGTGGGAGGAAGCAGCTTAGGCTGCACAATGGGTGAGAGCCTGGGGCCGGGTTCCATACGTAAAATCGAGGGAGAGACAGGCCGGTGCAGAAGGAAGCTGTCAGCTCCACCTGTTGTTTACGAGGCTGGTACCGTTGCCCCGTGTGTGCGTGCAGGCCTAGAGGCAACCCCCTAACTCGAAGCCACAACTCTGGTGAGAATCCGCGCTTCAGCTCCAATAGCCGTTCCCGAGGGTGGAAGCATTTTGCTGTGGGAATGCGTGAGAGCACTGCAAGGGAGTCCGAGAGCATTTTCGAAGTGAGGCTCAGGCCCCGGAAGAAGGCAGAACACGACTCCCCGCTTGCTTCATGAAGCTAGCGCTGCGGCCCCACTTTTGCATGGAAGTCTAATCGCTGGCACTCTTATTGGAAAAACAATACGACGGAGAAACCGCGCTTTAGCTACCATCCACCTCTGTGAGGCAGGAAGCAGTTTCCTGGCTACCGTGGGTGAGAGCCTGGGGAACGGTTTCCTCCCGTGCAAGCGAGGGAGAAGAAGTCCGGGCCAGAAGGCACCTCTTGACCCAGCTCTTGGTACCCGAAGCTAACACTACTGCTCCACGTGTGCAGAGGAATGCTCAGTGCTCCACACGGACGTGGCACAAAGAAGCCTGTAGAGAATCCCAGCTTCAGCTCATTCGCCTCTCCACGGGGTGGCAGCATTTTCCACTCTGCTGGAGGGCAAACCTGGGGAATGAGTCCCAGAGAATTCCGAGGGAGAAATAAGCATGGGCAGAAGGCCCCTCTCCACTCAGCTCTTGTTTCGGGAACCCTAGATCGGCTCTCCCGTGTGTGCGTGGAGTCCTAACTGCCGTCCACCCAACGCAAAGGAACAAAACTGTAGAGAACCCTTGCCTCAGCAAAGATCGCCCTTCTTGAGCGTGAGCTTCATCAATTGTGTGTTTTTGTGAAAGCTTGAGAAATGGAACATAGATGTAACTCTGAGTGAGACGCAGGAGTGTAAGGAAGGCTGCTGTCGACACACCTCTTGGTTTAGGAGATTAGCACTGCTGTACCCTGTGTGCCTGGATGCCTAGTTACCAGGCTCCCAACGCCAAGAATCAATGCTACGGGCTTACTGCGCTGTGGTTAACTTTGCCGTTCCTGAAGCTGGAGTCCGTTCACCGTGTTCTTGCGTGAGACGCCGCGGAAAGGGTCCCATACGTGAAAGGGAGTGAGAAACAGGCCGGTGCGCGAGGCAGCTTCAACACACCTCTTGTTGATGAGGCTAGGACCCGGGCCCCGGGTGTGCCTGCAGGCCTAAAGCCAACCACCTCACTCAAAGGAACAACTCTGTAGAGAATGCCTGCTTCGACTGAAAGAGCCATGCCTGAGGGTAGACGCATTTTGCTGTGTGCATGCGTGAGCGCACTGCAAGTGAGTTCAAAGGAGCATTTTCCGTGTGAGGTTCAGGCCCCGGCAGAAGGCAGGACACGACTCCCCACTTGTTTCATGAAGCTAGCACTGCGGCCCCACTCTGGCATGGAAGGCTAATCGCTAGCGTTCCAACTGGGAGAAACAACACTGGAGGGAAACCGTGCTTTAGCTACCGTCGACCTCTCTGTGAGAGGAAGCAGGGTAGGGTGTGGGTGAGAGCCTGTGGGTCAGAGCCTGGGGACGGGTTCCATTACGTAAAATCGTGGGAGAGACAGGCCGGTGCCGAAGGCAGCCCTCAACTCACATCAGGCTTATGGGGCTAGTACCGATGCCCCGGGTGTGCGTGGAGGCTTAAAGACAACCGCCTAACTCGAAGGAGAGACTCGGTAGAGAATCCGGGCTTCCGCTAAAACAGCCGCTCCTGAGGGGGGAAGCATGTTGTGGTGTGCGTGCATGAGAGCACTGCAAGGGAGCCCAAAGCTTCTTGTCAGTGAGACTCAGGCCCCAAGCAGAAGGCAGAACACGACTGCCCGTGTGTTTGTCCTAGCCAGCGCTGCGGCCCTACCTTTGCATGGGAGTCTAAAGGCTAGCGTTCTAACTCGAAGAAACAACAGTGTACAGAAGCCGTGCTTTAGCTCCCGCGGCCTCTCTGTGGGAGGAAGCCGTTTAGGGTGTACTGTGGTTGAGAGCCTGGGGCCGGGTTCCGCACGTAAAATCGAGGGAGACACAGGCCGGTGCAGAAGGAAGCTGTCAGCTCCCCTCCTGTTTACGAGGCTAGTGCCGTTGCCCCGTGTGCGCCTGCAGGCCTAAAGCCAACCACCTGAGTGGAAGGAACACCTCTAGAGAGAATTCCTGCTGCAGCGAACATAGGCATTCCGGTGGCTGGAAGCATTTTGCTGTGTGCCTCTGTGTGAGCGCACTGCAAGTGAGTCCAAAACCGTTTTCCGTGTGAGACTCGGGCCCCGGCAGTAGGCAGAACACGACTCCCTACTTGTTCCGTGGAGCTAGCAGTGCGGCCCCACTTTTGCATGCACGTCTAATAGCTAGCGCTCTAACTGGGAGAAACAACACTGTAGAGAAACGGTGCTTGGGCTCCCGTCGACCTCTCCTGTGCGAGGAAGCAGTGGAGGGTGTACGGTGGGTGAGAGCCTGGGGACGGGTTCCATTTTGTAAAATCGGGCGAGAGACAAGGCCGGTACAGAAGGCAGCTCTCAACTCACATCATGGTTATGGGGCTGGTACCGTTGCCCCGGGTGTGCCTGCAGGCTCAAAGACAGCCACCTAACTCGAAGGCAAAACTCGGCAGAGAATGCGTGCTTCAGCTAAAACAGCCGCTTCTGAGGGTGGAAGCATTTTGTTGTGTGCGTGCGTGAGAGCACTGCAAGGGCGTCCCACATCTAATTCCGAGGGAGCCTCAGGCTGCTGCAGGAGGCAGCACTCGACTCCCCACTTGTATCATCAGGCTAGCACTGAGGCCCCACTGTTGCGTGGAAGTCCAATCCCTTGCGTTCTGCCTCGAAGCAAAAACGGTGTACACACACCGTGCTTTAGCTACCTTAGACCTTTCTGTGCGAGGAAGCATGTTAGGCTGCACAATGGGTGAGAGCCTGGGGCCGGGTTCCACACGTAAACTCGAGGGACAGACAGGCCGGTGCAGAAGGAAGCTGTCAGCTCCCCTCTTGTTTACGAGGCTAGTACCGTTGCCCCGTGTGCGCCTGCAGGCCTAAAGCCAACCACCTAAGTGGAAGGCACACCTCTAGAGAGAATTCCTGCTGCAGCGAACATAGGCATTCCTGCGGCTGGAAGCATTTTGCTGTGTGCCTCTGCGTGAGCGCCCTGCAAGTGAGTCCAAAACCGTTTTCCGTGTGAGACTCGGGCCCCGGCAGTAGGCAGAACACGACTCCCCACTTGTTCCGTGGAGCTAGCAGTGCGGCCCCACTTTTGCATGCACGTCTAATAGCTAGCGCTCTAACTGGGGGAAACAACACTGTAGAGAAACCGTGCTTTAGCTTCCGTGGACGTCTCTGTGCGAGGAAGCAGTTTAGGGTGTACGGTGGGTGAGAGCCTGGGGGAGGGTTCCATTTCGTAAAATCGAGGGAGAGGCAGGCCGGACAGAAGGCAGCTCTCAACTCACATCATGCTTATGGGGCTGGTACCGTTGCCCCGGGTGTGCCTGCAGGCTGAAAGTCAGCCACCTAACTCGAAGGAAAAACCCGGTGGGGAATCCGTGCTTCAGCTAAGCAGCCGCTCCTGAGGGTGTAAGCATTTTGTTTTGTGCGAGCGTGAGAGCAGTGCAAGGGAGTCCCAAACGTAATTCCGGGGGAGCCTGAGGCCGTTGCAAGGGGCAGCACACGACTCCCCACTTGTTTCCTCAAGCTAGCACCGAGGCCCCACTTTTGCATGGAAGTCTAATCGCTTGCGTTCTAACTCGAAGAAACCACAGTGAACAGACACCGTGCTTTAGCTACCTGAGACCTCTCTGTGGGAGGAAGCAGCTTAGGCTGCACAATGGGTGAGAGCCTGGGGCCGGGTTCCATACGTAAAATCGAGGGAGAGACAGGCCGGTGCAGAAGGAAGCTGTCAGCTCCACCTGTTGTTTACGAGGCTGGTACCGTTGCCCCGTGTGTGCGTGCAGGCCTAGAGGCAACCCCCTAACTCGAAGCCACAACTCTGGTGAGAATCCGCGCTTCAGCTCCAATAGCCGTTCCCGAGGGTGGAAGCATTTTGCTGTGGGAATGCGTGAGAGCACTGCAAGGGAGTCCGAGAGCATTTTCGAAGTGAGGCTCAGGCCCCGGAAGAAGGCAGAACACGACTCCCCGCTTGCTTCATGAAGCTAGCGCTGCGGCCCCACTTTTGCATGGAAGTCTAATCGCTGGCACTCTTATTGGAAAAACAATACGACGGAGAAACCGCGCTTTAGCTACCATCCACCTCTGTGAGGCAGGAAGCAGTTTCCTGGCTACCGTGGGTGAGAGCCTGGGGAACGGTTTCCTCCCGTGCAAGCGAGGGAGAAGAAGTCCGGGCCAGAAGGCACCTCTTGACCCAGCTCTTGGTACCCGAAGCTAACACTACTGCTCCACGTGTGCAGAGGAATGCTCAGTGCTCCACACGGACGTGGCACAAAGAAGCCTGTAGAGAATCCCAGCTTCAGCTCATTCGCCTCTCCACGGGGTGGCAGCATTTTCCACTCTGCTGGAGGGCAAACCTGGGGAATGAGTCCCAGCAGAATTCCGAGGGAGAAATAAGCATGGGCAGAAGGCCCCTCTCCACTCAGCTCTTGTTTCGGGAACCCTAGATCGGCTCTCCCGTGTGTGCGTGGAGTCCTAACTGCCGTCCACCCAACGCAAAGGAACAAAACTGTAGAGAACCCTTGCCTCAGCAAAGATCGCCCTTCTTGAGCGTGAGCTTCATCAATTGTGTGTTTTTGTGAAAGCTTGAGAAATGGAACATAGATGTAACTCTGAGTGAGACGCAGGAGTGTAAGGAAGGCTGCTGTCGACTCACCTCTTGGTTTAGGAGATTAGCACTGCTGTACCCTGTGTGCCTGGATGCCTAGTTACCAGGCTCCCAACGCCAAGAATCAATGCTACGGGCTTACTGCGCTGTGGTTAACTTTGCCGTTCCTGAAGCTGGAGTCCGTTCACCGTGTTCTTGCGTGAGACGCCGCGGAAAGGGTCCCATACGTGAAAGGGAGTGAGAAACAGGCCGGTGCGCGAGGCAGCTTCAACACACCGCTTGTTGATGAGGCTAGGACCCGGGCCCCGGGTGTGCCTGCAGGCCTAAAGCCAACCACCTCACTCAAAGGAACAACTCTGTAGAGAATGCCTGCTTCGACTGAAAGAGCCATGCCTGAGGGTGGACGCATTTTGCTGTGTGCATGCGTGAGCGCACTGCAAGTGAGTTCAAAGGAGCATTTTCCGTGTGAGGTTCAGGCCCCGGCAGAAGGCAGGACACGACTCCCCACTTGTTTCATGAAGCTAGCACTGCGGCCCCACTCTGGCATGGAAGGCTAATCGCTAGCGTTCCAACTGGGAGAAACAACACTGGAGGGAAACCGTGCTTTAGCTACCGTCGACCTCTCTGTGAGAGGAAGCAGGGTAGGGTGTGGGTGAGAGCCTGTGGGTCAGAGCCTGGGGACGGGTTCCATTACGTAAAATCGTGGGAGAGACAGGCCGGTGCCGAAGGCAGCCCTCAACTCACATCAGGCTTATGGGGCTAGTACCGATGCCCCGGGTGTGCGTGGAGGCTTAAAGACAACCGCCTAACTCGAAGGAGAGACTCGGTAGAGAATCCGGGCTTCCGCTAAAACAGCCGCTCCTGAGGGGGGAAGCATGTTGTGGTGTGCGTGCATGAGAGCACTGCAAGGGAGCCCAAAGCTTCTTGTCAGTGAGACTCAGGCCCCAAGCAGAAGGCAGAACACGACTGCCCGTGTGTTTGTCCTAGCCAGCGCTGCGGCCCTACCTTTGCATGGGAGTCTAAAGGCTAGCGTTCTAACTCGAAGAAACAACAGTGTACAGAAGCCGTGCTTTAGCTCCCGCGGCCTCTCTGTGGGAGGAAGCCGTTTAGGGTGTACTGTGGTTGAGAGCCTGGGGCCGGGTTCCGCACGTAAAATCGAGGGAGACACAGGCCGGTGCAGAAGGAAGCTGTCAGCTCCCCTCCTGTTTACGAGGCTAGTGCCGTTGCCCCGTGTGCGCCTGCAGGCCTAAAGCCAACCACCTCAGTGGAAGGAACACCTCTAGAGAGAATTCCTGCTGCAGCGAACATAGGCATTCCGGTGGCTGGAAGCATTTTGCTGTGTGCCTCTGCGTGAGCGCCCTGCAAGTGAGTCCAAAACCGTTTTCCGTGTGAGACTCGGGCCCCGGCAGTAGGCAGAACACGACTCCCCACTTGTTCCATGGATCTAGCAGTGCGGCCCCACTTTTGCATGCACGTCTAATAGCTAGCGCTCTAACTGGGAGAAACAACACTGTAGAGAAACGGTGCTTGGGCTCCCGTCGACCTCTCCTGTGCGAGGAAGCAGTGGAGGGTGTACGGTGGGTGAGAGCCTGGGGACGGGTTCCATTTTGTAAAATCGGGCGAGAGACAAGGCCGGTACAGAAGGCAGCTCTCAACTCACATCATGGTTATGGGGCTGGTACCGTTGCCCCGGGTGTGCCTGCAGGCTCAAAGACAGCCACCTAACTCGAAGGCAAAACTCGGCAGAGAATGCGTGCTTCAGCTAAAACAGCCGCTTCTGAGGGTGGAAGCATTTTGTTGTGTGCGTGCGTGAGAGCACTGCAAGGGCGTCCCACATCTAATTCCGAGGGAGCCTCAGGCTGCTGCAGGAGGCAGCACTCGACTCCCCACTTGTATCATCAGGCTAGCACTGAGGCCCCACTGTTGCGTGGAAGTCCAATCCCTTGCGTTCTGCCTCGAAGCAAAAACGGTGTACACACACCGTGCTTTAGCTACCTTAGACCTTTCTGTGCGAGGAAGCATGTTAGGCTGCACAATGGGTGAGAGCCTGGGGCCGGGTTCCACACGTAAACTCGAGGGACAGACAGGCCGGTGCAGAAGGAAGCTGTCAGCTCCCCTCTTGTTTACGAGGCTAGTACCGTTGCCCCGTGTGCGCCTGCAGGCCTAAAGCCAACCACCTAAGTGGAAGGCACACCTCTAGAGAGAATTCCTGCTGCAGCGAACATAGGCATTCCTGCGGCTGGAAGCATTTTGCTGTGTGCCTCTGCGTGAGCGCCCTGCAAGTGAGTCCAAAACCGTTTTCCGTGTGAGACTCGGGCCCCGGCAGTAGGCAGAACACGACTCCCCACTTGTGCCGTGGAGCTAGCAGTGCGGCCCCACTTTTGCATGCACGTCTAATAGCTAGCGCTCTAACTGGGAGAAACAAAACTGTAGAGAAACCGTGCTTTAGCTTCCGTGGACGTCTCTGTGCGAGGAAGCAGTTTAGGGTGTACTGTGGGTGAGAGCCTGGGGGAGGGTTCCATTTCGTAAAATCGAGGGAGAGACAGGCCGGACAGAAGGCAGCTCTCAACTCACATCATGCTTATGGGGCTGGTACCGTTGCCCCGGGTGTGCCTGCAGGCTGAAAGTCAGCCACCTAACTCGAAGGAAAAACTCGGTAGGGAATCCGTGCTTCAGCTAAGCAGCCGCTCCTGAGGGTGTAAGCATTTTGTTTTGTGCGAGCGTGAGAGCAGTGCAAGGGAGTCCCAAACGTAATTCCGGGGGAGCCTGAGGCCGTTGCAAGGGGCAGCACACGACTCCCCACTTGTTTCCTCAAGCTAGCACCGAGGCCCCACTTTTGCATGGAAGTCTAATCGCTTGCGTTCTAACTCGAAGAAACCACAGTGAACAGACACCGTGCTTTAGCTACCTGAGACCTCTCTGTGGGAGGAAGCAGCTTAGGCTGCACAATGGGTGAGAGCCTGGGGCCGGGTTCCATACGTAAAATCGAGGGAGAGACAGGCCGGTGCAGAAGGAAGCTGTCAGCTCCACCTGTTGTTTACGAGGCTGGTACCGTTGCCCCGTGTGTGCGTGCAGGCCTAGAGGCAACCCCCTAACTCGAAGCCACAACTCTGGTGAGAATCCGCGCTTCAGCTCCAATAGCCGTTCCCGAGGGTGGAAGCATTTTGCTGTGGGAATGCGTGAGAGCACTGCAAGGGAGTCCGAGAGCATTTTCGAAGTGAGGCTCAGGCCCCGGAAGAAGGCAGAACACGACTCCCCGCTTGCTTCATGAAGCTAGCGCTGCGGCCCCACTTTTGCATGGAAGTCTAATCGCTGGCACTCTTATTGGAAAAACAATACGACGGAGAAACCGCGCTTTAGCTACCATCCACCTCTGTGAGGCAGGAAGCAGTTTCCTGGCTACCGTGGGTGAGAGCCTGGGGAACGGTTTCCTCCCGTGCAAGCGAGGGAGAAGAAGTCCGGGCCAGAAGGCACCTCTTGACCCAGCTCTTGGTACCCGAAGCTAACACTACTGCTCCACGTGTGCAGAGGAATGCTCAGTGCTCCACACGGACGTGGCACAAAGAAGCCTGTAGAGAATCCCAGCTTCAGCTCATTCGCCTCTCCACGGGGTGGCAGCATTTTCCACTCTGCTGGAGGGCAAACCTGGGGAATGAGTCCCAGCAGAATTCCGAGGGAGAAATAAGCATGGGCAGAAGGCCCCTCTCCACTCAGCTCTTGTTTCGGGAACCCTAGATCGGCTCTCCCGTGTGTGCGTGGAGTCCTAACTGCCGTCCACCCAACGCAAAGGAACAAAACTGTAGAGAACCCTTGCCTCAGCAAAGATCGCCCTTCTTGAGCGTGAGCTTCATCAATTGTGTGTTTTTGTGAAAGCTTGAGAAATGGAACATAGATGTAACTCTGAGTGAGACGCAGGAGTGTAAGGAAGGCTGCTGTCGACTCACCTCTTGGTTTAGGAGATTAGCACTGCTGTACCCTGTGTGCCTGGATGCCTAGTTACCAGGCTCCCAACGCCAAGAATCAATGCTACGGGCTTACTGCGCTGTGGTTAACTTTGCCGTTCCTGAAGCTGGAGTCCGTTCACCGTGTTCTTGCGTGAGACGCCGCGGAAAGGGTCCCATACGTGAAAGGGAGTGAGAAACAGGCCGGTGCGCGAGGCAGCTTCAACACACCTCTTGATGATGAGGCTAGGACCCGGGGCCCGGGTGTGCCTGCAGGCCTAAAGCCAACCACCTCACTCAAAGGAACAACTCTGTAGAGAATGCCTGCTTCGACTGAAAGAGCCATGCCTGAGGGTGGACGCATTTTGCTGTGTGCATGCGTGAGCGCACTGCAAGTGAGTTCAAAAGAGCATTTTCCGTGTGAGGTTCAGGCCCCGGCAGAAGGCAGGACACGACTCCCCACTTGTTTCATGAAGCTAGCACTGCGGCCCCACTCTGGCATGGAAGGCTAATCGCTAGCGTTCCAACTGGGAGAAACAACACTGGAGGGAAACCGTGCTTTAGCTACCGTCGACCTCTCTGTGAGAGGAAGCAGGGTAGGGTGTGGGTGAGAGCCTGTGGGTCAGAGCCTGGGGACGGGTTCCATTACGTAAAATCGTGGGAGAGACAGGCCGGTGCCGAAGGCAGCCCTCAACTCACATCAGGCTTATGGGGCTAGTACCGATGCCCCGGGTGTGCGTGGAGGCTTAAAGACAACCGCCTAACTCGAAGGAGAGACTCGGTAGAGAATCCGGGCTTCCGCTAAAACAGCCGCTCCTGAGGGGGGAAGCATGTTGTGGTGTGCGTGCATGAGAGCACTGCAAGGGAGCCCAAAGCTTCTTGTCAGTGAGACTCAGGCCCCAAGCAGAAGGCAGAACACGACTGCCCGTGTGTTTGTCCTAGCCAGCGCTGCGGCCCTACCTTTGCATGGGAGTCTAAAGGCTAGCGTTCTAACTCGAAGAAACAACAGTGTACAGAAGCCGTGCTTTAGCTCCCGCGGCCTCTCTGTGGGAGGAAGCCGTTTAGGGTGTACTGTGGTTGAGAGCCTGGGGCCGGGTTCCGCACGTAAAATCGAGGGAGACACAGGCCGGTGCAGAAGGAAGCTGTCAGCTCCCCTCCTGTTTACGAGGCTAGTACCGTTGCCCCGTGTGCGCCTGCAGGCCTAAAGCCAACCACCTGAGTGGAAGGAACACCTCTAGAGAGAATTCCTGCTGCAGCGAACATAGGCATTCCTGCGGCTGGAAGCATTTTGCTGTGTGCCTCTGCGTGAGCGCCCTGCAAGTGAGTCCAAAACCGTTTTCCGTGTGAGACTCGGGCCCCGGCAGCAGGCGGAACACGACTCCCCACTTGTTCCGTGGAGCTAGCAGTGCGGCCCCACTTTTGCATGCACGTCTAATAGCTAGCGCTCTAACTGGGAGAAACAACACTGTAGAGAAACGGTGCTTGGGCTCCCGTCGACCTCTCCTGTGCGAGGAAGCAGTGGAGGGTGTACGGTGGGTGAGAGCCTGGGGACGGGTTCCATTTTGTAAAATCGGGCGAGAGACAAGGCCGGTACAGAAGGCAGCTCTCAACTCACATCATGGTTATGGGGCTGGTACCGTTGCCCCGGGTGTGCCTGCAGGCTCAAAGACAGCCACCTAACTCGAAGGCAAAACTCGGCAGAGAATGCGTGCTTCAGCTAAAACAGCCGCTTCTGAGGGTGGAAGCATTTTGTTGTGTGCGTGCGTGAGCGCACTGCAAGGGCGTCCCACATCTAATTCCGAGGGAGCCTCAGGCTGCTGCAGGAGGCAGCACTCGACTCCCCACTTGAATCATCAAGCTAGCACTGAGGCCCCACTGTTGCGTGGAAGTCCAATCCCTTGCGTTCTGCCTCGAAGCAAAAACAGTGTACACACACCGTGCTTTAGCTACCTTAGACCTTTCTGTGCGAGGAAGCATGTTAGGCTGCACAATGGGTGAGAGCCTGGGGCCGGGTTCCACACGTAAACTCGAGGGAGAGACAGGCCGGTGCAGAAGGAAGCTGTCAGCTCCCCTCCTGTTTACGAGGCTAGTACCGTTGCCCCGTGTGCGCCTGCAGGCCTAAAGCCAACCACCTAAGTGGAAGGAACACCTCTAGAGAGAATTCCTGCTGCAGCGAACATAGGCATTCCTGCGGCTGGAAGCATTTTGCTGTGTGCCTCTGCGTGAGCGCCCTGCAAGTGAGTCCAAGACCGTTTTCCGTGTGAGACTCAGGCCCCGGCAGTAGGCAGAACACGACTCCCCACTTGTTCCGTGGAGCTAGCAGTGCGGCCCCACTTTTGCATGCACGTCTAATAGCTAGCGCTCTAACTGGGGGAAACAACACTGTAGAGAAACCGTGCTTTTGCTTCCGTGGACGTCTCTGTGCGAGGAAGCAGTTTAGGGTGTACGGTGCGTGAGCGCCTGGGGGAGGGTTCCATTTCGTAAAATCGAGGGAGAGACAGGCCGGACAGAAGGCAGCTCTCAACTCACATCATGCTTATGGGGCTGGTACCGTTGCCCCGGGTGTGCCTGCAGGCTGAAAGTCAGCCACCTAACTCGAAGGAAAAACCCGGTGGGGAATCCGTGCTTCAGCTAAGCAGCCGCTCCTGAGGGTGTAAGCATTTTGTTTTGTGCGAGCGTGAGAGCAGTGCAAGGGAGTCCCAAACGTAATTCCGGGGGAGCCTGAGGCCGTTGCAAGGGGCAGCACACGACTCCCCACTTGTTTCCTCAAGCTAGCACCGAGGCCCCACTTTTGCATGGAAGTCTAATCGCTTGCGTTCTAACTCGAAGAAACCACAGTGAACAGACACCGTGCTTTAGCTACCTGAGACCTCTCTGTGGGAGGAAGCAGCTTAGGCTGCACAATGGGTGAGAGCCTGGGGCCGGGTTCCATACGTAAAATCGAGGGAGAGACAGGCCGGTGCAGAAGGAAGCTGTCAGCTCCACCTGTTGTTTACGAGGCTGGTACCGTTGCCCCGTGTGTGCGTGCAGGCCTAGAGGCAACCCCCTAACTCGAAGCCACAACTCTGGTGAGAATCCGCGCTTCAGCTCCAATAGCCGTTCCCGAGGGTGGAAGCATTTTGCTGTGGGAATGCGTGAGAGCACTGCAAGGGAGTCCGAGAGCATTTTCGAAGTGAGGCTCAGGCCCCGGAAGAAGGCAGAACACGACTCCCCGCTTGCTTCATGAAGCTAGCGCTGCGGCCCCACTTTTGCATGGAAGTCTAATCGCTGGCACTCTTATTGGAAAAACAATACGACGGAGAAACCGCGCTTTAGCTACCATCCACCTCTGTGAGGCAGGAAGCAGTTTCCTGGCTACCGTGGGTGAGAGCCTGGGGAACGGTTTCCTCCCGTGCAAGCGAGGGAGAAGAAGTCCGGGCCAGAAGGCACCTCTTGACCCAGCTCTTGGTACCCGAAGCTAACACTACTGCTCCACGTGTGCAGAGGAATGCTCAGTGCTCCACACGGACGTGGCACAAAGAAGCCTGTAGAGAATCCCAGCTTCAGCTCATTCGCCTCTCCACGGGGTGGCAGCATTTTCCACTCTGCTGGAGGGCAAACCTGGGGAATGAGTCCCAGCAGAATTCCGAGGGAGAAATAAGCATGGGCAGAAGGCCCCTCTCCACTCAGCTCTTGTTTCGGGAACCCTAGATCGGCTCTCCCGTGTGTGCGTGGAGTCCTAACTGCCGTCCACCCAACGCAAAGGAACAAAACTGTAGAGAACCCTTGCCTCAGCAAAGATCGCCCTTCTTGAGCGTGAGCTTCATCAATTGTGTGTTTTTTGTGAAAGCTTGAGAAATGGAACATAGATGTAACTCTGAGTGAGACGCAGGAGTGTAAGGAAGGCTGCTGTCGACTCACCTCTTGGTTTAGGAGATTAGCACTGCTGTACCCTGTGTGCCTGGATGCCTAGTTACCAGGCTCCCAACGCCAAGAATCAATGCTACGGGCTTACTGCGCTGTGGTTAACTTTGCCGTTCCTGAAGCTGGAGTCCGTTCACCGTGTTCTTGCGTGAGACGCCGCGGAAAGGGTCCCATACGTGAAAGGGAGTGAGAAACAGGCCGGTGCGCGAGGCAGCTTCAACACACCTCTTGATGATGAGGCTAGGACCCGGGGCCCGGGTGTGCCTGCAGGCCTAAAGCCAACCACCTCACTCAAAGGAACAACTCTGTAGAGAATGCCTGCTTCGACTGAAAGAGCCATGCCTGAGGGTGGACGCATTTTGCTGTGTGCATGCGTGAGCGCACTGCAAGTGAGTTCAAAAGAACATTTTCCGTGTGAGGTTCAGGCCCCGGCAGAAGGCAGGACACGACTCCCCACTTGTTTCATGAAGCTAGCACTGCGGCCCCACTCTGGCATGGAAGGCTAATCGCTAGCGTTCCAACTGGGAGAAACAACACTGGAGGGAAACCGTGCTTTAGCTACCGTCGACCTCTCTGTGAGAGGAAGCAGGGTAGGGTGTGGGTGAGAGCCTGTGGGTCAGAGCCTGGGGACGGGTTCCATTACGTAAAATCGTGGGAGAGACAGGCCGGTGCCGAAGGCAGCCCTCAACTCACATCAGGCTTATGGGGCTAGTACCGATGCCCCGGGTGTGCGTGGAGGCTTAAAGACAACCGCCTAACTCGAAGGAGAGACTCGGTAGAGAATCCGGGCTTCAGCTAAAACAGCCGCTCCTGAGGGGGGAAGCATGTTGTGGTGTGCGTGCATGAGAGCACTGCAAGGGAGCCCAAAGCTTCTTGTCAGTGAGACTCAGGCCCCAAGCAGAAGGCAGAACACGACTGCCCGTGTGTTTGTCCTAGCCAGCGCTGCGGCCCTACCTTTGCATGGGAGTCTAAAGGCTAGCGTTCTAACTCGAAGAAACAACAGTGTACAGAAGCCGTGCTTTAGCTCCCGCGGCCTCTCTGTGGGAGGAAGCCGTTTAGGGTGTACTGTGGTTGAGAGCCTGGGGCCGGGTTCCGCACGTAAAATCGAGGGAGACACAGGCTGGTGCAGAAGGAAGCTGTCAGCTCCCCTCCTGTTTATGAGGCTAGTGCCGTTGCCCCGTGTGCGCCTGCAGGCCTAAAGCCAACCACCTGAGTGGAAGGAACACCTCTAGAGAGAATTCCTGCTGCAGCGAACATAGGCATTCCTGCGGCTGGAAGCATTTTGCTGTGTGCCTCTGCGTGAGCGCCCTGCAAGTGAGTCCAAAACCGTTTTCCGTGTGAGACTCGGGCCCCGGCAGCAGGCGGAACACGACTCCCCACTTGTTCCATGGAGCTAGCAGTGCGGCCCCACTTTTGCATGCACGTCTAATAGCTAGCGCTCTAACTGGGAGAAACAACACTGTAGAGAAACGGTGCTTGGGCTCCCGTCGACCTCTCCTGTGCGAGGAAGCAGTGGAGGGTGTACGGTGGGTGAGAGCCTGGGGACGGGTTCCATTTTGTAAAATCGGGCGAGAGACAAGGCCGGTACAGAAGGCAGCTCTCAACTCACATCATGGTTATGGGGCTGGTACCGTTGCCCCGGGTGTGCCTGCAGGCTCAAAGACAGCCACCTAACTCGAAGGCAAAACTCGGCAGAGAATGCGTGCTTCAGCTAAAACAGCCGCTTCTGAGGGTGGAAGCATTTTGTTGTGTGCGTGCGTGAGCGCACTGCAAGGGCGTCCCACATCTAATTCCGAGGGAGCCTCAGGCTGCTGCAGGAGGCAGCACTCGACTCCCCACTTGAATCATCAAGCTAGCACTGAGGCCCCACTGTTGCGTGGAAGTCCAATCCCTTGCGTTCTGCCTCGAAGCAAAAACAGTGTACACACACCGTGCTTTAGCTACCTTAGACCTTTCTGTGCGAGGAAGCATGTTAGGCTGCACAATGGGTGAGAGCCTGGGGCCGGGTTCCACACGTAAACTCGAGGGACAGACAGTCCGGTGCAGAAGGAAGCTGTCAGCTCCCCTCCTGTTTACGAGGCTAGTACCGTTGCCCCGTGTGCGCCTGCAGGCCTAAAGCCAACCACCTAAGTGGAAGGAACACCTCTAGAGAGAATTCCTGCTGCAGCGAACATAGGCATTCCTGCGGCTGGAAGCATTTTGCTGTGTGCCTCTGCGTGAGCGCCCTGCAAGTGAGTCCAAAACCGTTTTCCGTGTGAGACTCGGGCCCCGGCAGTAGGCAGAACACGACTCCCCACTTGTTCCGTGGTGCTAGCAGTGCGGCCCCACTTTTGCATGCACGTCTAATAGCTAGCGCTCTAACTGGGGGAAACAACACTGTAGAGAAACCGTGCTTTTGCTTCCGTGGACGTCTCTGTGCGAGGAAGCAGTTTAGGGTGTACGGTGGGTGAGAGCCTGGGGGAGGGTTCCATTTCGTAAAATCGAGGGAGAGACAGGCCGGACAGAAGGCAGCTCTCAACTCACATCATGCTTATGGGGCTGGTACCGTTGCCCCGGGTGTGCCTGCAGGCTGAAAGTCAGCCACCTAACTCGAAGGAAAAACCCGGTGGGGAATCCGTGCTTCAGCTAAGCAGCCGCTCCTGAGGGTGTAAGCATTTTGTTTTGTGCGAGCGTGAGAGCAGTGCAAGGGAGTCCCAAACGTAATTCCGGGGGAGCCTGAGGCCGTTGCAAGGGGCAGCACACGACTCCCCACTTGTTTCCTCAAGCTAGCACCGAGGCCCCACTTTTGCATGGAAGTCTAATCGCTTGCGTTCTAACTCGAAGAAACCACAGTGAACAGACACCGTGCTTTAGCTACCTGAGACCTCTCTGTGGGAGGAAGCAGCTTAGGCTGCACAATGGGTGAGAGCCTGGGGCCGGGTTCCATACGTAAAATCGAGGGAGAGACAGGCCGGTGCAGAAGGAAGCTGTCAGCTCCACCTGTTGTTTACGAGGCTGGTACCGTTGCCCCGTGTGTGCGTGCAGGCCTAGAGGCAACCCCCTAACTCGAAGCCACAACTCTGGTGAGAATCCGCGCTTCAGCTCCAATAGCCGTTCCCGAGGGTGGAAGCATTTTGCTGTGGGAATGCGTGAGAGCACTGCAAGGGAGTCCGAGAGCATTTTCGAAGTGAGGCTCAGGCCCCGGAAGAAGGCAGAACACGACTCCCCGCTTGCTTCATGAAGCTAGCGCTGCGGCCCCACTTTTGCATGGAAGTCTAATCGCTGGCACTCTTATTGGAAAAACAATACGACGGAGAAACCGCGCTTTAGCTACCATCCACCTCTGTGAGGCAGGAAGCAGTTTCCTGGCTACCGTGGGTGAGAGCCTGGGGAACGGTTTCCTCCCGTGCAAGCGAGGGAGAAGAAGTCCGGGCCAGAAGGCACCTCTTGACCCAGCTCTTGGTACCCGAAGCTAACACTACTGCTCCACGTGTGCAGAGGAATGCTCAGTGCTCCACACGGACGTGGCACAAAGAAGCCTGTAGAGAATCCCAGCTTCAGCTCATTCGCCTCTCCACGGGGTGGCAGCATTTTCCACTCTGCTGGAGGGCAAACCTGGGGAATGAGTCCCAGCAGAATTCCGAGGGAGAAATAAGCATGGGCAGAAGGCCCCTCTCCACTCAGCTCTTGTTTCGGGAACCCTAGATCGGCTCTCCCGTGTGTGCGTGGAGTCCTAACTGCCGTCCACCCAACGCAAAGGAACAAAACTGTAGAGAACCCTTGCCTCAGCAAAGATCGCCCTTCTTGAGCGTGAGCTTCATCAATTGTGTGTTTTTTGTGAAAGCTTGAGAAATGGAACATAGATGTAACTCTGAGTGAGACGCAGGAGTGTAAGGAAGGCTGCTGTCGACTCACCTCTTGGTTTAGGAGATTAGCACTGCTGTACCCTGTGTGCCTGGATGCCTAGTTACCAGGCTCCCAACGCCAAGAATCAATGCTACGGGCTTACTGCGCTGTGGTTAACTTTGCCGTTCCTGAAGCTGGAGTCCGTTCACCGTGTTCTTGCGTGAGACGCCGCGGAAAGGGTCCCATACGGGAAAGGGAGTGAGAAACAGGCCGGTGCGCGAGGCAGCTTCAACACACCTCTTGTTGATGAGGCTAGGACCCGGGCCCCGGGTGTGCCTGCAGGCCTAAAGCCAACCACCTCACTCAAAGGAACAACTCTGTAGAGAATGCCTGCTTCGACTGAAAGAGCCATGCCTGAGGGTAGACGCATTTTGCTGTGTGCATGCGTGAGCGCACTGCAAGTGAGTTCAAAGGAGCATTTTCCGTGTGAGGTTCAGGCCCCGGCAGAAGGCAGGACACGACTCCCCACTTGTTTCATGAAGCTAGCACTGCGGCCCCACTCTGGCATGGAAGGCTAATCGCTAGCGTTCCAACTGGGAGAAACAACACTGGAGGGAAACCGTGCTTTAGCTACCGTCGACCTCTCTGTGAGAGGAAGCAGGGTAGGGTGTGGGTGAGAGCCTGTGGGTCAGAGCCTGGGGACGGGTTCCATTACGTAAAATCGTGGGAGAGACAGGCCGGTGCCGAAGGCAGCCCTCAACTCACATCAGGCTTATGGGGCTAGTACCGATGCCCCGGGTGTGCGTGGAGGCTTAAAGACAACCGCCTAACTCGAAGGAGAGACTCGGTAGAGAATCCGGGCTTCAGCTAAAACAGCCGCTCCTGAGGGGGGAAGCATGTTGTGGTGTGCGTGCATGAGAGCACTGCAAGGGAGCCCAAAGCTTCTTGTCAGTGAGACTCAGGCCCCAAGCAGAAGGCAGAACACGACTGCCCGTGTGTTTGTCCTAGCCAGCGCTGCGGCCCTACCTTTGCATGGGAGTCTAAAGGCTAGCGTTCTAACTCGAAGAAACAACAGTGTACAGAAGCCGTGCTTTAGCTCCCGCGGCCTCTCTGTGGGAGGAAGCCGTTTAGGGTGTACTGTGGTTGAGAGCCTGGGGCCGGGTTCCGCACGTAAAATCGAGGGAGACACAGGCCGGTGCAGAAGGAAGCTGTCAGCTCCCCTCCTGTTTACGAGGCTAGTGCCGTTGCCCCGTGTGCGCCTGCAGGCCTAAAGCCAACCACCTGAGTGGAAGGAACACCTCTAGAGAGAATTCCTGCTGCAGCGAACATAGGCATTCCGGTGGCTGGAAGCATTTTGCTGTGTGCCTCTGCGTGAGCGCCCTGCAAGTGAGTCCAAAACCGTTTTCCGTGTGAGACTCGGGCCCCGGCAGTAGGCAGAACACGACTCCCCACTTGTTCCATGGAGCTAGCAGTGCGGCCCCACTTTTGCATGCACGTCTAATAGCTAGCGCTCTAACTGGGAGAAACAACACTGTAGAGAAACGGTGCTTGGGCTCCCGTCGACCTCTCCTGTGCGAGGAAGCAGTGGAGGGTGTACGGTGGGTGAGAGCCTGGGGACGGGTTCCATTTTGTAAAATCGGGCGAGAGACAAGGCCGGTACAGAAGGCAGCTCTCAACTCACATCATGGTTATGGGGCTGGTACCGTTGCCCCGGGTGTGCCTGCAGGCTCAAAGACAGCCACCTAACTCGAAGGCAAAACTCGGCAGAGAATGCGTGCTTCAGCTAAAACAGCCGCTTCTGAGGGTGGAAGCATTTTGTTGTGTGCGTGCGTGAGAGCACTGCAAGGGCGTCCCACATCTAATTCCGAGGGAGCCTCAGGCTGCTGCAGGAGGCAGCACTCGACTCCCCACTTGTATCATCAGGCTAGCACTGAGGCCCCACTGTTGCGTGGAAGTCCAATCCCTTGCGTTCTGCCTCGAAGCAAAAACGGTGTACACACACCGTGCTTTAGCTACCTTAGACCTTTCTGTGCGAGGAAGCATGTTAGGCTGCACAATGGGTGAGAGCCTGGGGCCGGGTTCCACACGTAAACTCGAGGGACAGACAGGCCGGTGCAGAAGGAAGCTGTCAGCTCCCCTCTTGTTTACGAGGCTAGTACCGTTGCCCCGTGTGCGCCTGCAGGCCTAAAGCCAACCACCTAAGTGGAAGGCACACCTCTAGAGAGAATTCCTGCTGCAGCGAACATAGGCATTCCTGCGGCTGGAAGCATTTTGCTGTGTGCCTCTGCGTGAGCGCCCTGCAAGTGAGTCCAAAACCGTTTACCGTGTGAGACTCGGGCCCCGGCAGTAGGCAGAACACGACTCCCCACTTGTTCCGTGGAGCTAGCAGTGCGGCCCCACTTTTGCATGCACGTCTAATAGCTAGCGCTCTAACTGGGAGAAACAACACTGTAGAGAAACCGTGCTTTAGCTTCCGTGGACGTCTCTGTGCGAGGAAGCAGTTTAGGGTGTACTGTGGGTGAGAGCCTGGGGGAGGGTTCCATTTCGTAAAATCGAGGGAGAGACAGGCCGGACAGAAGGCAGCTCTCAACTCACATCATGCTTATGGGGCTGGTACCGTTGCCCCGGGTGTGCCTGCAGGCTGAAAGTCAGCCACCTAACTCGAAGGAAAAACTCGGTAGGGAATCCGTGCTTCAGCTAAGCAGCCGCTCCTGAGGGTGTAAGCATTTTGTTTTGTGCGAGCGTGAGAGCAGTGCAAGGGAGTCCCAAACGTAATTCCGGGGGAGCCTGAGGCCGTTGCAAGGGGCAGCACACGACTCCCCACTTGTTTCCTCAAGCTAGCACCGAGGCCCCACTTTTGCATGGAAGTCTAATCGCTTGCGTTCTAACTCGAAGAAACCACAGTGAACAGACACCGTGCTTTAGCTACCTGAGACCTCTCTGTGGGAGGAAGCAGCTTAGGCTGCACAATGGGTGAGAGCCTGGGGCCGGGTTCCATACGTAAAATCGAGGGAGAGACAGGCCGGTGCAGAAGGAAGCTGTCAGCTCCACCTGTTGTTTACGAGGCTGGTACCGTTGCCCCGTGTGTGCGTGCAGGCCTAGAGGCAACCCCCTAACTCGAAGCCACAACTCTGGTGAGAATCCGCGCTTCAGCTCCAATAGCCGTTCCCGAGGGTGGAAGCATTTTGCTGTGGGAATGCGTGAGAGCACTGCAAGGGAGTCCGAGAGCATTTTCGAAGTGAGGCTCAGGCCCCGGAAGAAGGCAGAACACGACTCCCCGCTTGCTTCATGAAGCTAGCGCTGCGGCCCCACTTTTGCATGGAAGTCTAATCGCTGGCACTCTTATTGGAAAAACAATACGACGGAGAAACCGCGCTTTAGCTACCATCCACCTCTGTGAGGCAGGAAGCAGTTTCCTGGCTACCGTGGGTGAGAGCCTGGGGAACGGTTTCCTCCCGTGCAAGCGAGGGAGAAGAAGTCCGGGCCAGAAGGCACCTCTTGACCCAGCTCTTGGTACCCGAAGCTAACACTACTGCTCCACGTGTGCAGAGGAATGCTCAGTGCTCCACACGGACGTGGCACAAAGAAGCCTGTAGAGAATCCCAGCTTCAGCTCATTCGCCTCTCCACGGGGTGGCAGCATTTTCCACTCTGCTGGAGGGCAAACCTGGGGAATGAGTCCCAGCAGAATTCCGAGGGAGAAATAAGCATGGGCAGAAGGCCCCTCTCCACTCAGCTCTTGTTTCGGGAACCCTAGATCGGCTCTCCCGTGTGTGCGTGGAGTCCTAACTGCCGTCCACCCAACGCAAAGGAACAAAACTGTAGAGAACCCTTGCCTCAGCAAAGATCGCCCTTCTTGAGCGTGAGCTTCATCAATTGTGTGTTTTTTGTGAAAGCTTGAGAAATGGAACATAGATGTAACTCTGAGTGAGACGCAGGAGTGTAAGGAAGGCTGCTGTCGACTCACCTCTTGGTTTAGGAGATTAGCACTGCTGTACCCTGTGTGCCTGGATGCCTAGTTACCAGGCTCCCAACGCCAAGAATCAATGCTACGGGCTTACTGCGCTGTGGTTAACTTTGCCGTTCCTGAAGCTGGAGTCCGTTCACCGTGTTCTTGCGTGAGACGCCGCGGAAAGGGTCCCATACGTGAAAGGGAGTGAGAAACAGGCCGGTGCGCGAGGCAGCTTCAACACACCTCTTGATGATGAGGCTAGGACCCGGGGCCCGGGTGTGCCTGCAGGCCTAAAGCCAACCACCTCACTCAAAGGAACAACTCTGTAGAGAATGCCTGCTTCGACTGAAAGAGCCATGCCTGAGGGTGGACGCATTTTGCTGTGTGCATGCGTGAGCGCACTGCAAGTGAGTTCAAAAGAGCATTTTCCGTGTGAGGTTCAGGCCCCGGCAGAAGGCAGGACACGACTCCCCACTTGTTTCATGAAGCTAGCACTGCGGCCCCACTCTGGCATGGAAGGCTAATCGCTAGCGTTCCAACTGGGAGAAACAACACTGGAGGGAAACCGTGCTTTAGCTACCGTCGACCTCTCTGTGAGAGGAAGCAGGGTAGGGTGTGGGTGAGAGCCTGTGGGTCAGAGCCTGGGGACGGGTTCCATTACGTAAAATCGTGGGAGAGACAGGCCGGTGCCGAAGGCAGCCCTCAACTCACATCAGGCTTATGGGGCTAGTACCGATGCCCCGGGTGTGCGTGGAGGCTTAAAGACAACCGCCTAACTCGAAGGAGAGACTCGGTAGAGAATCCGGGCTTCCGCTAAAACAGCCGCTCCTGAGGGGGGAAGCATGTTGTGGTGTGCGTGCATGAGAGCACTGCAAGGGAGCCCAAAGCTTCTTGTCAGTGAGACTCAGGCCCCAAGCAGAAGGCAGAACACGACTGCCCGTGTGTTTGTCCTAGCCAGCGCTGCGGCCCTACCTTTGCATGGGAGTCTAAAGGCTAGCGTTCTAACTCGAAGAAACAACAGTGTACAGAAGCCGTGCTTTAGCTCCCGCGGCCTCTCTGTGGGAGGAAGCCGTTTAGGGTGTACTGTGGTTGAGAGCCTGGGGCCGGGTTCCGCACGTAAAATCGAGGGAGACACAGGCCGGTGCAGAAGGAAGCTGTCAGCTCCCCTCCTGTTTACGAGGCTAGTACCGTTGCCCCGTGTGCGCCTGCAGGCCTAAAGCCAACCACCTGAGTGGAAGGAACACCTCTAGAGAGAATTCCTGCTGCAGCGAACATAGGCATTCCTGCGGCTGGAAGCATTTTGCTGTGTGCCTCTGCGTGAGCGCCCTGCAAGTGAGTCCAAAACCGTTTTCCGTGTGAGACTCGGGCCCCGGCAGCAGGCGGAACACGACTCCCCACTTGTTCCGTGGAGCTAGCAGTGCGGCCCCACTTTTGCATGCACGTCTAATAGCTAGCGCTCTAACTGGGAGAAACAACACTGTAGAGAAACGGTGCTTGGGCTCCCGTCGACCTCTCCTGTGCGAGGAAGCAGTGGAGGGTGTACGGTGGGTGAGAGCCTGGGGACGGGTTCCATTTTGTAATATCGGGCGAGAGACAAGGCCGGTACAGAAGGCAGCTCTCAACTCACATCATGGTTATGGGGCTGGTACCGTTGCCCCGGGTGTGCCTGCAGGCTCAAAGACAGCCACCTAACTCGAAGGCAAAACTCGGCAGAGAATGCGTGCTTCAGCTAAAACAGCCGCTTCTGAGGGTGGAAGCATTTTGTTGTGTGCGTGCGTGAGAGCACTGCAAGGGCGTCCCACATCTAATTCCGAGGGAGCCTCAGGCTGCTGCAGGAGGCAGCACTCGACTCCCCACTTGTATCATCAGGCTAGCACTGAGGCCCCACTGTTGCGTGGAAGTCCAATCCCTTGCGTTCTGCCTCGAAGCAAAAACGGTGTACACACACCGTGCTTTAGCTACCTTAGACCTTTCTGTGCGAGGAAGCATGTTAGGCTGCACAATGGGTGAGAGCCTGGGGCCGGGTTCCACACGTAAACTCGAGGGACAGACAGGCCGGTGCAGAAGGAAGCTGTCAGCTCCCCTCTTGTTTACGAGGCTAGTACCGTTGCCCCGTGTGCGCCTGCAGGCCTAAAGCCAACCACCTAAGTGGAAGGCACACCTCTAGAGAGAATTCCTGCTGCAGCGAACATAGGCATTCCTGCGGCTGGAAGCATTTTGCTGTGTGCCTCTGCGTGAGCGCCCTGCAAGTGAGTCCAAAACCGTTTACCGTGTGAGACTCGGGCCCCGGCAGTAGGCAGAACACGACTCCCCACTTGTTCCGTGGAGCTAGCAGTGCGGCCCCACTTTTGCATGCACGTCTAATAGCTAGCGCTCTAACTGGGAGAAACAACACTGTAGAGAAACCGTGCTTTAGCTTCCGTGGACGTCTCTGTGCGAGGAAGCAGTTTAGGGTGTACTGTGGGTGAGAGCCTGGGGGAGGGTTCCATTTCGTAAAATCGAGGGAGAGACAGGCCGGACAGAAGGCAGCTCTCAACTCACATCATGCTTATGGGGCTGGTACCGTTGCCCCGGGTGTGCCTGCAGGCTGAAAGTCAGCCACCTAACTCGAAGGAAAAACTCGGTAGGGAATCCGTGCTTCAGCTAAGCAGCCGCTCCTGAGGGTGTAAGCATTTTGTTTTGTGCGAGCGTGAGAGCAGTGCAAGGGAGTCCCAAACGTAATTCCGGGGGAGCCTGAGGCCGTTGCAAGGGGCAGCACACGACTCCCCACTTGTTTCCTCAAGCTAGCACCGAGGCCCCACTTTTGCATGGAAGTCTAATCGCTTGCGTTCTAACTCGAAGAAACCACAGTGAACAGACACCGTGCTTTAGCTACCTGAGACCTCTCTGTGGGAGGAAGCAGCTTAGGCTGCACAATGGGTGAGAGCCTGGGGCCGGGTTCCATACGTAAAATCGAGGGAGAGACAGGCCGGTGCAGAAGGAAGCTGTCAGCTCCACCTGTTGTTTACGAGGCTGGTACCGTTGCCCCGTGTGTGCGTGCAGGCCTAGAGGCAACCCCCTAACTCGAAGCCACAACTCTGGTGAGAATCCGCGCTTCAGCTCCAATAGCCGTTCCCGAGGGTGGAAGCATTTTGCTGTGGGAATGCGTGAGAGCACTGCAAGGGAGTCCGAGAGCATTTTCGAAGTGAGGCTCAGGCCCCGGAAGAAGGCAGAACACGACTCCCCGCTTGCTTCATGAAGCTAGCGCTGCGGCCCCACTTTTGCATGGAAGTCTAATCGCTGGCACTCTTATTGGAAAAACAATACGACGGAGAAACCGCGCTTTAGCTACCATCCACCTCTGTGAGGCAGGAAGCAGTTTCCTGGCTACCGTGGGTGAGAGCCTGGGGAACGGTTTCCTCCCGTGCAAGCGAGGGAGAAGAAGTCCGGGCCAGAAGGCACCTCTTGACCCAGCTCTTGGTACCCGAAGCTAACACTACTGCTCCACGTGTGCAGAGGAATGCTCAGTGCTCCACACGGACGTGGCACAAAGAAGCCTGTAGAGAATCCCAGCTTCAGCTCATTCGCCTCTCCACGGGGTGGCAGCATTTTCCACTCTGCTGGAGGGCAAACCTGGGGAATGAGTCCCAGCAGAATTCCGAGGGAGAAATAAGCATGGGCAGAAGGCCCCTCTCCACTCAGCTCTTGTTTCGGGAACCCTAGATCGGCTCTCCCGTGTGTGCGTGGAGTCCTAACTGCCGTCCACCCAACGCAAAGGAACAAAACTGTAGAGAACCCTTGCCTCAGCAAAGATCGCCCTTCTTGAGCGTGAGCTTCATCAATTGTGTGTTTTTTGTGAAAGCTTGAGAAATGGAACATAGATGTAACTCTGAGTGAGACGCAGGAGTGTAAGGAAGGCTGCTGTCGACTCACCTCTTGGTTTAGGAGATTAGCACTGCTGTACCCTGTGTGCCTGGATGCCTAGTTACCAGGCTCCCAACGCCAAGAATCAATGCTACGGGCTTACTGCGCTGTGGTTAACTTTGCCGTTCCTGAAGCTGGAGTCCGTTCACCGTGTTCTTGCGTGAGACGCCGCGGAAAGGGTCCCATACGTGAAAGGGAGTGAGAAACAGGCCGGTGCGCGAGGCAGCTTCAACACACCTCTTGATGATGAGGCTAGGACCCGGGGCCCGGGTGTGCCTGCAGGCCTAAAGCCAACCACCTCACTCAAAGGAACAACTCTGTAGAGAATGCCTGCTTCGACTGAAAGAGCCATGCCTGAGGGTGGACGCATTTTGCTGTGTGCATGCGTGAGCGCACTGCAAGTGAGTTCAAAAGAGCATTTTCCGTGTGAGGTTCAGGCCCCGGCAGAAGGCAGGACACGACTCCCCACTTGTTTCATGAAGCTAGCACTGCGGCCCCACTCTGGCATGGAAGGCTAATCGCTAGCGTTCCAACTGGGAGAAACAACACTGGAGGGAAACCGTGCTTTAGCTACCGTCGACCTCTCTGTGAGAGGAAGCAGGGTAGGGTGTGGGTGAGAGCCTGTGGGTCAGAGCCTGGGGACGGGTTCCATTACGTAAAATCGTGGGAGAGACAGGCCGGTGCCGAAGGCAGCCCTCAACTCACATCAGGCTTATGGGGCTAGTACCGATGCCCCGGGTGTGCGTGGAGGCTTAAAGACAACCGCCTAACTCGAAGGAGAGACTCGGTAGAGAATCCGGGCTTCCGCTAAAACAGCCGCTCCTGAGGGGGGAAGCATGTTGTGGTGTGCGTGCATGAGAGCACTGCAAGGGAGCCCAAAGCTTCTTGTCAGTGAGACTCAGGCCCCAAGCAGAAGGCAGAACACGACTGCCCGTGTGTTTGTCCTAGCCAGCGCTGCGGCCCTACCTTTGCATGGGAGTCTAAAGGCTAGCGTTCTAACTCGAAGAAACAACAGTGTACAGAAGCCGTGCTTTAGCTCCCGCGGCCTCTCTGTGGGAGGAAGCCGTTTAGGGTGTACTGTGGTTGAGAGCCTGGGGCCGGGTTCCGCACGTAAAATCGAGGGAGACACAGGCCGGTGCAGAAGGAAGCTGTCAGCTCCCCTCCTGTTTACGAGGCTAGTACCGTTGCCCCGTGTGCGCCTGCAGGCCTAAAGCCAACCACCTGAGTGGAAGGAACACCTCTAGAGAGAATTCCTGCTGCAGCGAACATAGGCATTCCTGCGGCTGGAAGCATTTTGCTGTGTGCCTCTACGTGAGCGCCCTGCAAGTGAGTCCAAAACCGTTTTCCGTGTGAGACTCGGGCCCCGGCAGCAGGCGGAACACGACTCCCCACTTGTTCCGTGGAGCTAGCAGTGCGGCCCCACTTTTGCATGCACGTCTAATAGCTAGCGCTCTAACTGGGAGAAACAACACTGTAGAGAAACGGTGCTTGGGCTCCCGTCGACCTCTCCTGTGCGAGGAAGCAGTGGAGGGTGTACGGTGGGTGAGAGCCTGGGGACGGGTTCCATTTTGTAAAATCGGGCGAGAGACAAGGCCGGTACAGAAGGCAGCTCTCAACTCACATCATGGTTATGGGGCTGGTACCGTTGCCCCGGGTGTGCCTGCAGGCTCAAAGACAGCCACCTAACTCGAAGGCAAAACTCGGCAGAGAATGCGTGCTTCAGCTAAAACAGCCGCTTCTGAGGGTGGAAGCATTTTGTTGTGTGCGTGCGTGAGAGCACTGCAAGGGCGTCCCACATCTAATTCCGAGGGAGCCTCAGGCTGCTGCAGGAGGCAGCACTCGACTCCCCACTTGTATCATCAGGCTAGCACTGAGGCCCCACTGTTGCGTGGAAGTCCAATCCCTTGCGTTCTGCCTCGAAGCAAAAACGGTGTACACACACCGTGCTTTAGCTACCTTAGACCTTTCTGTGCGAGGAAGCATGTTAGGCTGCACAATGGGTGAGAGCCTGGGGCCGGGTTCCACACGTAAACTCGAGGGACAGACAGGCCGGTGCAGAAGGAAGCTGTCAGCTCCCCTCTTGTTTACGAGGCTAGTACCGTTGCCCCGTGTGCGCCTGCAGGCCTAAAGCCAACCACCTAAGTGGAAGGCACACCTCTAGAGAGAATTCCTGCTGCAGCGAACATAGGCATTCCTGCGGCTGGAAGCATTTTGCTGTGTGCCTCTGCGTGAGCGCCCTGCAAGTGAGTCCAAAACCGTTTTCCGTGTGAGACTCGGGCCCCGGCAGTAGGCAGAACACGACTCCCCACTTGTTCCGTGGAGCTAGCAGTGCGGCCCCACTTTTGCATGCACGTCTAATAGCTAGCGCTCTAACTGGGGGAAACAACACTGTAGAGAAACCGTGCTTTAGCTTCCGTGGACGTCTCTGTGCGAGGAAGCAGTTTAGGGTGTACGGTGGGTGAGAGCCTGGGGGAGGGTTCCATTTCGTAAAATCGAGGGAGAGGCAGGCCGGACAGAAGGCAGCTCTCAACTCACATCATGCTTATGGGGCTGGTACCGTTGCCCCGGGTGTGCCTGCAGGCTGAAAGTCAGCCACCTAACTCGAAGGAAAAACCCGGTGGGGAATCCGTGCTTCAGCTAAGCAGCCGCTCCTGAGGGTGTAAGCATTTTGTTTTGTGCGAGCGTGAGAGCAGTGCAAGGGAGTCCCAAACGTAATTCCGGGGGAGCCTGAGGCCGTTGCAAGGGGCAGCACACGACTCCCCACTTGTTTCCTCAAGCTAGCACCGAGGCCCCACTTTTGCATGGAAGTCTAATCGCTTGCGTTCTAACTCGAAGAAACCACAGTGAACAGACACCGTGCTTTAGCTACCTGAGACCTCTCTGTGGGAGGAAGCAGCTTAGGCTGCACAATGGGTGAGAGCCTGGGGCCGGGTTCCATACGTAAAATCGAGGGAGAGACAGGCCGGTGCAGAAGGAAGCTGTCAGCTCCACCTGTTGTTTACGAGGCTGGTACCGTTGCCCCGTGTGTGCGTGCAGGCCTAGAGGCAACCCCCTAACTCGAAGCCACAACTCTGGTGAGAATCCGCGCTTCAGCTCCAATAGCCGTTCCCGAGGGTGGAAGCATTTTGCTGTGGGAATGCGTGAGAGCACTGCAAGGGAGTCCGAGAGCATTTTCGAAGTGAGGCTCAGGCCCCGGAAGAAGGCAGAACACGACTCCCCGCTTGCTTCATGAAGCTAGCGCTGCGGCCCCACTTTTGCATGGAAGTCTAATCGCTGGCACTCTTATTGGAAAAACAATACGACGGAGAAACCGCGCTTTAGCTACCATCCACCTCTGTGAGGCAGGAAGCAGTTTCCTGGCTACCGTGGGTGAGAGCCTGGGGAACGGTTTCCTCCCGTGCAAGCGAGGGAGAAGAAGTCCGGGCCAGAAGGCACCTCTTGACCCAGCTCTTGGTACCCGAAGCTAACACTACTGCTCCACGTGTGCAGAGGAATGCTCAGTGCTCCACACGGACGTGGCACAAAGAAGCCTGTAGAGAATCCCAGCTTCAGCTCATTCGCCTCTCCACGGGGTGGCAGCATTTTCCACTCTGCTGGAGGGCAAACCTGGGGAATGAGTCCCAGCAGAATTCCGAGGGAGAAATAAGCATGGGCAGAAGGCCCCTCTCCACTCAGCTCTTGTTTCGGGAACCCTAGATCGGCTCTCCCGTGTGTGCGTGGAGTCCTAACTGCCGTCCACCCAACGCAAAGGAACAAAACTGTAGAGAACCCTTGCCTCAGCAAAGATCGCCCTTCTTGAGCGTGAGCTTCATCAATTGTGTGTTTTTGTGAAAGCTTGAGAAATGGAACATAGATGTAACTCTGAGTGAGACGCAGGAGTGTAAGGAAGGCTGCTGTCGACTCACCTCTTGGTTTAGGAGATTAGCACTGCTGTACCCTGTGTGCCTGGATGCCTAGTTACCAGGCTCCCAACGCCAAGAATCAATGCTACGGGCTTACTGCGCTGTGGTTAACTTTGCCGTTCCTGAAGCTGGAGTCCGTTCACCGTGTTCTTGCGTGAGACGCCGCGGAAAGGGTCCCATACGTGAAAGGGAGTGAGAAACAGGCCGGTGCGCGAGGCAGCTTCAACACACCGCTTGTTGATGAGGCTAGGACCCGGGCCCCGGGTGTGCCTGCAGGCCTAAAGCCAACCACCTCACTCAAAGGAACAACTCTGTAGAGAATGCCTGCTTCGACTGAAAGAGCCATGCCTGAGGGTGGACGCATTTTGCTGTGTGCATGCGTGAGCGCACTGCAAGTGAGTTCAAAGGAGCATTTTCCGTGTGAGGTTCAGGCCCCGGCAGAAGGCAGGACACGACTCCCCACTTGTTTCATGAAGCTAGCACTGCGGCCCCACTCTGGCATGGAAGGCTAATCGCTAGCGTTCCAACTGGGAGAAACAACACTGGAGGGAAACCGTGCTTTAGCTACCGTCGACCTCTCTGTGAGAGGAAGCAGGGTAGGGTGTGGGTGAGAGCCTGTGGGTCAGAGCCTGGGGACGGGTTCCATTACGTAAAATCGTGGGAGAGACAGGCCGGTGCCGAAGGCAGCCCTCAACTCACATCAGGCTTATGGGGCTAGTACCGATGCCCCGGGTGTGCGTGGAGGCTTAAAGACAACCGCCTAACTCGAAGGAGAGACTCGGTAGAGAATCCGGGCTTCAGCTAAAACAGCCGCTCCTGAGGGGGGAAGCATGTTGTGGTGTGCGTGCATGAGAGCACTGCAAGGGAGCCCAAAGCTTCTTGTCAGTGAGACTCAGGCCCCAAGCAGAAGGCAGAACACGACTGCCCGTGTGTTTGTCCTAGCCAGCGCTGCGGCCCTACCTTTGCATGGGAGTCTAAAGGCTAGCGTTCTAACTCGAAGAAACAACAGTGTACAGAAGCCGTGCTTTAGCTCCCGCGGCCTCTCTGTGGGAGGAAGCCGTTTAGGGTGTACTGTGGTTGAGAGCCTGGGGCCGGGTTCCGCACGTAAAATCGAGGGAGACACAGGCCGGTGCAGAAGGAAGCTGTCAGCTCCCCTCCTGTTTACGAGGCTAGTGCCGTTGCCCCGTGTGCGCCTGCAGGCCTAAAGCCAACCACCTCAGTGGAAGGAACACCTCTAGAGAGAATTCCTGCTGCAGCGAACATAGGCATTCCGGTGGCTGGAAGCATTTTGCTGTGTGCCTCTGCGTGAGCGCCCTGCAAGTGAGTCCAAAACCGTTTTCCGTGTGAGACTCGGGCCCCGGCAGTAGGCAGAACACGACTCCCCACTTGTTCCATGGAGCTAGCAGTGCGGCCCCACTTTTGCATGCACGTCTAATAGCTAGCGCTCTAACTGGGAGAAACAACACTGTAGAGAAACGGTGCTTGGGCTCCCGTCGACCTCTCCTGTGCGAGGAAGCAGTGGAGGGTGTACGGTGGGTGAGAGCCTGGGGACGGGTTCCATTTTGTAAAATCGGGCGAGAGACAAGGCCGGTACAGAAGGCAGCTCTCAACTCACATCATGGTTATGGGGCTGGTACCGTTGCCCCGGGTGTGCCTGCAGGCTCAAAGACAGCCACCTAACTCGAAGGCAAAACTCGGCAGAGAATGCGTGCTTCAGCTAAAACAGCCGCTTCTGAGGGTGGAAGCATTTTGTTGTGTGCGTGCGTGAGAGCACTGCAAGGGCGTCCCACATCTAATTCCGAGGGAGCCTCAGGCTGCTGCAGGAGGCAGCACTCGACTCCCCACTTGTATCATCAGGCTAGCACTGAGGCCCCACTGTTGCGTGGAAGTCCAATCCCTTGCGTTCTGCCTCGAAGCAAAAACGGTGTACACACACCGTGCTTTAGCTACCTTAGACCTTTCTGTGCGAGGAAGCATGTTAGGCTGCACAATGGGTGAGAGCCTGGGGCCGGGTTCCACACGTAAACTCGAGGGACAGACAGGCCGGTGCAGAAGGAAGCTGTCAGCTCCCCTCTTGTTTACGAGGCTAGTACCGTTGCCCCGTGTGCGCCTGCAGGCCTAAAGCCAACCACCTAAGTGGAAGGCACACCTCTAGAGAGAATTCCTGCTGCAGCGAACATAGGCATTCCTGCGGCTGGAAGCATTTTGCTGTGTGCCTCTGCGTGAGCGCCCTGCAAGTGAGTCCAAAACCGTTTACCGTGTGAGACTCGGGCCCCGGCAGTAGGCAGAACACGACTCCCCACTTGTTCCGTGGAGCTAGCAGTGCGGCCCCACTTTTGCATGCACGTCTAATAGCTAGCGCTCTAACTGGGAGAAACAACACTGTAGAGAAACCGTGCTTTAGCTTCTGTGGACGTCTCTGTGCGAGGAAGCAGTTTAGGGTGTACTGTGGGTGAGAGCCTGGGGGAGGGTTCCATTTCGTAAAATCGAGGGAGAGACAGGCCGGACAGAAGGCAGCTCTCAACTCACATCATGCTTATGGGGCTGGTACCGTTGCCCCGGGTGTGCCTGCAGGCTGAAAGTCAGCCACCTAACTCGAAGGAAAAACTCGGTAGGGAATCCGTGCTTCAGCTAAGCAGCCGCTCCTGAGGGTGTAAGCATTTTGTTTTGTGCGAGCGTGAGAGCAGTGCAAGGGAGTCCCAAACGTAATTCCGGGGGAGCCTGAGGCCGTTGCAAGGGGCAGCACACGACTCCCCACTTGTTTCCTCAAGCTAGCACCGAGGCCCCACTTTTGCATGGAAGTCTAATCGCTTGCGTTCTAACTCGAAGAAACCACAGTGAACAGACACCGTGCTTTAGCTACCTGAGACCTCTCTGTGGGAGGAAGCAGCTTAGGCTGCACAATGGGTGAGAGCCTGGGGCCGGGTTCCATACGTAAAATCGAGGGAGAGACAGGCCGGTGCAGAAGGAAGCTGTCAGCTCCACCTGTTGTTTACGAGGCTGGTACCGTTGCCCCGTGTGTGCGTGCAGGCCTAGAGGCAACCCCCTAACTCGAAGCCACAACTCTGGTGAGAATCCGCGCTTCAGCTCCAATAGCCGTTCCCGAGGGTGGAAGCATTTTGCTGTGGGAATGCGTGAGAGCACTGCAAGGGAGTCCGAGAGCATTTTCGAAGTGAGGCTCAGGCCCCGGAAGAAGGCAGAACACGACTCCCCGCTTGCTTCATGAAGCTAGCGCTGCGGCCCCACTTTTGCATGGAAGTCTAATCGCTGGCACTCTTATTGGAAAAACAATACGACGGAGAAACCGCGCTTTAGCTACCATCCACCTCTGTGAGGCAGGAAGCAGTTTCCTGGCTACCGTGGGTGAGAGCCTGGGGAACGGTTTCCTCCCGTGCAAGCGAGGGAGAAGAAGTCCGGGCCAGAAGGCACCTCTTGACCCAGCTCTTGGTACCCGAAGCTAACACTACTGCTCCACGTGTGCAGAGGAATGCTCAGTGCTCCACACGGACGTGGCACAAAGAAGCCTGTAGAGAATCCCAGCTTCAGCTCATTCGCCTCTCCACGGGGTGGCAGCATTTTCCACTCTGCTGGAGGGCAAACCTGGGGAATGAGTCCCAGCAGAATTCCGAGGGAGAAATAAGCATGGGCAGAAGGCCCCTCTCCACTCAGCTCTTGTTTCGGGAACCCTAGATCGGCTCTCCCGTGTGTGCGTGGAGTCCTAACTGCCGTCCACCCAACGCAAAGGAACAAAACTGTAGAGAACCCTTGCCTCAGCAAAGATCGCCCTTCTTGAGCGTGAGCTTCATCAATTGTGTGTTTTTTGTGAAAGCTTGAGAAATGGAACATAGATGTAACTCTGAGTGAGACGCAGGAGTGTAAGGAAGGCTGCTGTCGACTCACCTCTTGGTTTAGGAGATTAGCACTGCTGTACCCTGTGTGCCTGGATGCCTAGTTACCAGGCTCCCAACGCCAAGAATCAATGCTACGGGCTTACTGCGCTGTGGTTAACTTTGCCGTTCCTGAAGCTGGAGTCCGTTCACCGTGTTCTTGCGTGAGACGCCGCGGAAAGGGTCCCATACGTGAAAGGGAGTGAGAAACAGGCCGGTGCGCGAGGCAGCTTCAACACACCTCTTGATGATGAGGCTAGGACCCGGGGCCCGGGTGTGCCTGCAGGCCTAAAGCCAACCACCTCACTCAAAGGAACAACTCTGTAGAGAATGCCTGCTTCGACTGAAAGAGCCATGCCTGAGGGTGGACGCATTTTGCTGTGTGCATGCGTGAGCGCACTGCAAGTGAGTTCAAAAGAGCATTTTCCGTGTGAGGTTCAGGCCCCGGCAGAAGGCAGGACACGACTCCCCACTTGTTTCATGAAGCTAGCACTGCGGCCCCACTCTGGCATGGAAGGCTAATCGCTAGCGTTCCAACTGGGAGAAACAACACTGGAGGGAAACCGTGCTTTAGCTACCGTCGACCTCTCTGTGAGAGGAAGCAGGGTAGGGTGTGGGTGAGAGCCTGTGGGTCAGAGCCTGGGGACGGGTTCCATTACGTAAAATCGTGGGAGAGACAGGCCGGTGCCGAAGGCAGCCCTCAACTCACATCAGGCTTATGGGGCTAGTACCGATGCCCCGGGTGTGCGTGGAGGCTTAAAGACAACCGCCTAACTCGAAGGAGAGACTCGGTAGAGAATCCGGGCTTCCGCTAAAACAGCCGCTCCTGAGGGGGGAAGCATGTTGTGGTGTGCGTGCATGAGAGCACTGCAAGGGAGCCCAAAGCTTCTTGTCAGTGAGACTCAGGCCCCAAGCAGAAGGCAGAACACGACTGCCCGTGTGTTTGTCCTAGCCAGCGCTGCGGCCCTACCTTTGCATGGGAGTCTAAAGGCTAGCGTTCTAACTCGAAGAAACAACAGTGTACAGAAGCCGTGCTTTAGCTCCCGCGGCCTCTCTGTGGGAGGAAGCCGTTTAGGGTGTACTGTGGTTGAGAGCCTGGGGCCGGGTTCCGCACGTAAAATCGAGGGAGACACAGGCCGGTGCAGAAGGAAGCTGTCAGCTCCCCTCCTGTTTACGAGGCTAGTACCGTTGCCCCGTGTGCGCCTGCAGGCCTAAAGCCAACCACCTGAGTGGAAGGAACACCTCTAGAGAGAATTCCTGCTGCAGCGAACATAGGCATTCCTGCGGCTGGAAGCATTTTGCTGTGTGCCTCTGCGTGAGCGCCCTGCAAGTGAGTCCAAAACCGTTTTCCGTGTGAGACTCGGGCCCCGGCAGCAGGCGGAACACGACTCCCCACTTGTTCCGTGGAGCTAGCAGTGCGGCCCCACTTTTGCATGCACGTCTAATAGCTAGCGCTCTAACTGGGAGAAACAACACTGTAGAGAAACGGTGCTTGGGCTCCCGTCGACCTCTCCTGTGCGAGGAAGCAGTGGAGGGTGTACGGTGGGTGAGAGCCTGGGGACGGGTTCCATTTTGTAATATCGGGCGAGAGACAAGGCCGGTACAGAAGGCAGCTCTCAACTCACATCATGGTTATGGGGCTGGTACCGTTGCCCCGGGTGTGCCTGCAGGCTCAAAGACAGCCACCTAACTCGAAGGCAAAACTCGGCAGAGAATGCGTGCTTCAGCTAAAACAGCCGCTTCTGAGGGTGGAAGCATTTTGTTGTGTGCGTGCGTGAGAGCACTGCAAGGGCGTCCCACATCTAATTCCGAGGGAGCCTCAGGCTGCTGCAGGAGGCAGCACTCGACTCCCCACTTGTATCATCAGGCTAGCACTGAGGCCCCACTGTTGCGTGGAAGTCCAATCCCTTGCGTTCTGCCTCGAAGCAAAAACGGTGTACACACACCGTGCTTTAGCTACCTTAGACCTTTCTGTGCGAGGAAGCATGTTAGGCTGCACAATGGGTGAGAGCCTGGGGCCGGGTTCCACACGTAAACTCGAGGGACAGACAGGCCGGTGCAGAAGGAAGCTGTCAGCTCCCCTCTTGTTTACGAGGCTAGTACCGTTGCCCCGTGTGCGCCTGCAGGCCTAAAGCCAACCACCTAAGTGGAAGGCACACCTCTAGAGAGAATTCCTGCTGCAGCGAACATAGGCATTCCTGCGGCTGGAAGCATTTTGCTGTGTGCCTCTGCGTGAGCGCCCTGCAAGTGAGTCCAAAACCGTTTACCGTGTGAGACTCGGGCCCCGGCAGTAGGCAGAACACGACTCCCCACTTGTTCCGTGGAGCTAGCAGTGCGGCCCCACTTTTGCATGCACGTCTAATAGCTAGCGCTCTAACTGGGAGAAACAACACTGTAGAGAAACCGTGCTTTAGCTTCCGTGGACGTCTCTGTGCGAGGAAGCAGTTTAGGGTGTACTGTGGGTGAGAGCCTGGGGGAGGGTTCCATTTCGTAAAATCGAGGGAGAGACAGGCCGGACAGAAGGCAGCTCTCAACTCACATCATGCTTATGGGGCTGGTACCGTTGCCCCGGGTGTGCCTGCAGGCTGAAAGTCAGCCACCTAACTCGAAGGAAAAACCCGGTAGGGAATCCGTGCTTCAGCTAAGCAGCCGCTCCTGAGGGTGTAAGCATTTTGTTTTGTGCGAGCGTGAGAGCAGTGCAAGGGAGTCCCAAACGTAATTCCGGGGGAGCCTGAGGCCGTTGCAAGGGGCAGCACACGACTCCCCACTTGTTTCCTCAAGCTAGCACCGAGGCCCCACTTTTGCATGGAAGTCTAATCGCTTGCGTTCTAACTCGAAGAAACCACAGTGAACAGACACCGTGCTTTAGCTACCTGAGACCTCTCTGTGGGAGGAAGCAGCTTAGGCTGCACAATGGGTGAGAGCCTGGGGCCGGGTTCCATACGTAAAATCGAGGGAGAGACAGGCCGGTGCAGAAGGAAGCTGTCAGCTCCACCTGTTGTTTACGAGGCTGGTACCGTTGCCCCGTGTGTGCGTGCAGGCCTAGAGGCAACCCCCTAACTCGAAGCCACAACTCTGGTGAGAATCCGCGCTTCAGCTCCAATAGCCGTTCCCGAGGGTGGAAGCATTTTGCTGTGGGAATGCGTGAGAGCACTGCAAGGGAGTCCGAGAGCATTTTCGAAGTGAGGCTCAGGCCCCGGAAGAAGGCAGAACACGACTCCCCGCTTGCTTCATGAAGCTAGCGCTGCGGCCCCACTTTTGCATGGAAGTCTAATCGCTGGCACTCTTATTGGAAAAACAATACGACGGAGAAACCGCGCTTTAGCTACCATCCACCTCTGTGAGGCAGGAAGCAGTTTCCTGGCTACCGTGGGTGAGAGCCTGGGGAACGGTTTCCTCCCGTGCAAGCGAGGGAGAAGAAGTCCGGGCCAGAAGGCACCTCTTGACCCAGCTCTTGGTACCCGAAGCTAACACTACTGCTCCACGTGTGCAGAGGAATGCTCAGTGCTCCACACGGACGTGGCACAAAGAAGCCTGTAGAGAATCCCAGCTTCAGCTCATTCGCCTCTCCACGGGGTGGCAGCATTTTCCACTCTGCTGGAGGGCAAACCTGGGGAATGAGTCCCAGCAGAATTCCGAGGGAGAAATAAGCATGGGCAGAAGGCCCCTCTCCACTCAGCTCTTGTTTCGGGAACCCTAGATCGGCTCTCCCGTGTGTGCGTGGAGTCCTAACTGCCGTCCACCCAACGCAAAGGAACAAAACTGTAGAGAACCCTTGCCTCAGCAAAGATCGCCCTTCTTGAGCGTGAGCTTCATCAATTGTGTGTTTTTTGTGAAAGCTTGAGAAATGGAACATAGATGTAACTCTGAGTGAGACGCAGGAGTGTAAGGAAGGCTGCTGTCGACTCACCTCTTGGTTTAGGAGATTAGCACTGCTGTACCCTGTGTGCCTGGATGCCTAGTTACCAGGCTCCCAACGCCAAGAATCAATGCTACGGGCTTACTGCGCTGTGGTTAACTTTGCCGTTCCTGAAGCTGGAGTCCGTTCACCGTGTTCTTGCGTGAGACGCCGCGGAAAGGGTCCCATACGTGAAAGGGAGTGAGAAACAGGCCGGTGCGCGAGGCAGCTTCAACACACCTCTTGATGATGAGGCTAGGACCCGGGGCCCGGGTGTGCCTGCAGGCCTAAAGCCAACCACCTCACTCAAAGGAACAACTCTGTAGAGAATGCCTGCTTCGACTGAAAGAGCCATGCCTGAGGGTGGACGCATTTTGCTGTGTGCATGCGTGAGCGCACTGCAAGTGAGTTCAAAAGAGCATTTTCCGTGTGAGGTTCAGGCCCCGGCAGAAGGCAGGACACGACTCCCCACTTGTTTCATGAAGCTAGCACTGCGGCCCCACTCTGGCATGGAAGGCTAATCGCTAGCGTTCCAACTGGGAGAAACAACACTGGAGGGAAACCGTGCTTTAGCTACCGTCGACCTCTCTGTGAGAGGAAGCAGGGTAGGGTGTGGGTGAGAGCCTGTGGGTCAGAGCCTGGGGACGGGTTCCATTACGTAAAATCGTGGGAGAGACAGGCCGGTGCCGAAGGCAGCCCTCAACTCACATCAGGCTTATGGGGCTAGTACCGATGCCCCGGGTGTGCGTGGAGGCTTAAAGACAACCGCCTAACTCGAAGGAGAGACTCGGTAGAGAATCCGGGCTTCCGCTAAAACAGCCGCTCCTGAGGGGGGAAGCATGTTGTGGTGTGCGTGCATGAGAGCACTGCAAGGGAGCCCAAAGCTTCTTGTCAGTGAGACTCAGGCCCCAAGCAGAAGGCAGAACACGACTGCCCGTGTGTTTGTCCTAGCCAGCGCTGCGGCCCTACCTTTGCATGGGAGTCTAAAGGCTAGCGTTCTAACTCGAAGAAACAACAGTGTACAGAAGCCGTGCTTTAGCTCCCGCGGCCTCTCTGTGGGAGGAAGCCGTTTAGGGTGTACTGTGGTTGAGAGCCTGGGGCCGGGTTCCGCACGTAAAATCGAGGGAGACACAGGCCGGTGCAGAAGGAAGCTGTCAGCTCCCCTCCTGTTTACGAGGCTAGTACCGTTGCCCCGTGTGCGCCTGCAGGCCTAAAGCCAACCACCTGAGTGGAAGGAACACCTCTAGAGAGAATTCCTGCTGCAGCGAACATAGGCATTCCTGCGGCTGGAAGCATTTTGCTGTGTGCCTCTACGTGAGCGCCCTGCAAGTGAGTCCAAAACCGTTTTCCGTGTGAGACTCGGGCCCCGGCAGCAGGCGGAACACGACTCCCCACTTGTTCCGTGGAGCTAGCAGTGCGGCCCCACTTTTGCATGCACGTCTAATAGCTAGCGCTCTAACTGGGAGAAACAACACTGTAGAGAAACGGTGCTTGGGCTCCCGTCGACCTCTCCTGTGCGAGGAAGCAGTGGAGGGTGTACGGTGGGTGAGAGCCTGGGGACGGGTTCCATTTTGTAAAATCGGGCGAGAGACAAGGCCGGTACAGAAGGCAGCTCTCAACTCACATCATGGTTATGGGGCTGGTACCGTTGCCCCGGGTGTGCCTGCAGGCTCAAAGACAGCCACCTAACTCGAAGGCAAAACTCGGCAGAGAATGCGTGCTTCAGCTAAAACAGCCGCTTCTGAGGGTGGAAGCATTTTGTTGTGTGCGTGCGTGAGAGCACTGCAAGGGCGTCCCACATCTAATTCCGAGGGAGCCTCAGGCTGCTGCAGGAGGCAGCACTCGACTCCCCACTTGTATCATCAGGCTAGCACTGAGGCCCCACTGTTGCGTGGAAGTCCAATCCCTTGCGTTCTGCCTCGAAGCAAAAACGGTGTACACACACCGTGCTTTAGCTACCTTAGACCTTTCTGTGCGAGGAAGCATGTTAGGCTGCACAATGGGTGAGAGCCTGGGGCCGGGTTCCACACGTAAACTCGAGGGACAGACAGGCCGGTGCAGAAGGAAGCTGTCAGCTCCCCTCTTGTTTACGAGGCTAGTACCGTTGCCCCGTGTGCGCCTGCAGGCCTAAAGCCAACCACCTAAGTGGAAGGCACACCTCTAGAGAGAATTCCTGCTGCAGCGAACATAGGCATTCCTGCGGCTGGAAGCATTTTGCTGTGTGCCTCTGCGTGAGCGCCCTGCAAGTGAGTCCAAAACCGTTTTCCGTGTGAGACTCGGGCCCCGGCAGTAGGCAGAACACGACTCCCCACTTGTTCCGTGGAGCTAGCAGTGCGGCCCCACTTTTGCATGCACGTCTAATAGCTAGCGCTCTAACTGGAGGAAACAACACTGTAGAGAAACCGTGCTTTAGCTTCCGTGGACGTCTCTGTGCGAGGAAGCAGTTTAGGGTGTACGGTGGGTGAGAGCCTGGGGGAGGGTTCCATTTCGTAAAATCGAGGGAGAGGCAGGCCGGACAGAAGGCAGCTCTCAACTCACATCATGCTTATGGGGCTGGTACCGTTGCCCCGGGTGTGCCTGCAGGCTGAAAGTCAGCCACCTAACTCGAAGGAAAAACCCGGTGGGGAATCCGTGCTTCAGCTAAGCAGCCGCTCCTGAGGGTGTAAGCATTTTGTTTTGTGCGAGCGTGAGAGCAGTGCAAGGGAGTCCCAAACGTAATTCCGGGGGAGCCTGAGGCCGTTGCAAGGGGCAGCACACGACTCCCCACTTGTTTCCTCAAGCTAGCACCGAGGCCCCACTTTTGCATGGAAGTCTAATCGCTTGCGTTCTAACTCGAAGAAACCACAGTGAACAGACACCGTGCTTTAGCTACCTGAGACCTCTCTGTGGGAGGAAGCAGCTTAGGCTGCACAATGGGTGAGAGCCTGGGGCCGGGTTCCATACGTAAAATCGAGGGAGAGACAGGCCGGTGCAGAAGGAAGCTGTCAGCTCCACCTGTTGTTTACGAGGCTGGTACCGTTGCCCCGTGTGTGCGTGCAGGCCTAGAGGCAACCCCCTAACTCGAAGCCACAACTCTGGTGAGAATCCGCGCTTCAGCTCCAATAGCCGTTCCCGAGGGTGGAAGCATTTTGCTGTGGGAATGCGTGAGAGCACTGCAAGGGAGTCCGAGAGCATTTTCGAAGTGAGGCTCAGGCCCCGGAAGAAGGCAGAACACGACTCCCCGCTTGCTTCATGAAGCTAGCGCTGCGGCCCCACTTTTGCATGGAAGTCTAATCGCTGGCACTCTTATTGGAAAAACAATACGACGGAGAAACCGCGCTTTAGCTACCATCCACCTCTGTGAGGCAGGAAGCAGTTTCCTGGCTACCGTGGGTGAGAGCCTGGGGAACGGTTTCCTCCCGTGCAAGCGAGGGAGAAGAAGTCCGGGCCAGAAGGCACCTCTTGACCCAGCTCTTGGTACCCGAAGCTAACACTACTGCTCCACGTGTGCAGAGGAATGCTCAGTGCTCCACACGGACGTGGCACAAAGAAGCCTGTAGAGAATCCCAGCTTCAGCTCATTCGCCTCTCCACGGGGTGGCAGCATTTTCCACTCTGCTGGAGGGCAAACCTGGGGAATGAGTCCCAGCAGAATTCCGAGGGAGAAATAAGCATGGGCAGAAGGCCCCTCTCCACTCAGCTCTTGTTTCGGGAACCCTAGATCGGCTCTCCCGTGTGTGCGTGGAGTCCTAACTGCCGTCCACCCAACGCAAAGGAACAAAACTGTAGAGAACCCTTGCCTCAGCAAAGATCGCCCTTCTTGAGCGTGAGCTTCATCAATTGTGTGTTTTTGTGAAAGCTTGAGAAATGGAACATAGATGTAACTCTGAGTGAGACGCAGGAGTGTAAGGAAGGCTGCTGTCGACTCACCTCTTGGTTTAGGAGATTAGCACTGCTGTACCCTGTGTGCCTGGATGCCTAGTTACCAGGCTCCCAACGCCAAGAATCAATGCTACGGGCTTACTGCGCTGTGGTTAACTTTGCCGTTCCTGAAGCTGGAGTCCGTTCACCGTGTTCTTGCGTGAGACGCCGCGGAAAGGGTCCCATACGTGAAAGGGAGTGAGAAACAGGCCGGTGCGCGAGGCAGCTTCAACACACCGCTTGTTGATGAGGCTAGGACCCGGGCCCCGGGTGTGCCTGCAGGCCTAAAGCCAACCACCTCACTCAAAGGAACAACTCTGTAGAGAATGCCTGCTTCGACTGAAAGAGCCATGCCTGAGGGTGGACGCATTTTGCTGTGTGCATGCGTGAGCGCACTGCAAGTGAGTTCAAAGGAGCATTTTCCGTGTGAGGTTCAGGCCCCGGCAGAAGGCAGGACACGACTCCCCACTTGTTTCATGAAGCTAGCACTGCGGCCCCACTCTGGCATGGAAGGCTAATCGCTAGCGTTCCAACTGGGAGAAACAACACTGGAGGGAAACCGTGCTTTAGCTACCGTCGACCTCTCTGTGAGAGGAAGCAGGGTAGGGTGTGGGTGAGAGCCTGTGGGTCAGAGCCTGGGGACGGGTTCCATTACGTAAAATCGTGGGAGAGACAGGCCGGTGCCGAAGGCAGCCCTCAACTCACATCAGGCTTATGGGGCTAGTACCGATGCCCCGGGTGTGCGTGGAGGCTTAAAGACAACCGCCTAACTCGAAGGAGAGACTCGGTAGAGAATCCGGGCTTCAGCTAAAACAGCCGCTCCTGAGGGGGGAAGCATGTTGTGGTGTGCGTGCATGAGAGCACTGCAAGGGAGCCCAAAGCTTCTTGTCAGTGAGACTCAGGCCCCAAGCAGAAGGCAGAACACGACTGCCCGTGTGTTTGTCCTAGCCAGCGCTGCGGCCCTACCTTTGCATGGGAGTCTAAAGGCTAGCGTTCTAACTCGAAGAAACAACAGTGTACAGAAGCCGTGCTTTAGCTCCCGCGGCCTCTCTGTGGGAGGAAGCCGTTTAGGGTGTACTGTGGTTGAGAGCCTGGGGCCGGGTTCCGCACGTAAAATCGAGGGAGACACAGGCCGGTGCAGAAGGAAGCTGTCAGCTCCCCTCCTGTTTACGAGGCTAGTGCCGTTGCCCCGTGTGCGCCTGCAGGCCTAAAGCCAACCACCTCAGTGGAAGGAACACCTCTAGAGAGAATTCCTGCTGCAGCGAACATAGGCATTCCGGTGGCTGGAAGCATTTTGCTGTGTGCCTCTGCGTGAGCGCCCTGCAAGTGAGTCCAAAACCGTTTTCCGTGTGAGACTCGGGCCCCGGCAGTAGGCAGAACACGACTCCCCACTTGTTCCATGGAGCTAGCAGTGCGGCCCCACTTTTGCATGCACGTCTAATAGCTAGCGCTCTAACTGGGAGAAACAACACTGTAGAGAAACGGTGCTTGGGCTCCCGTCGACCTCTCCTGTGCGAGGAAGCAGTGGAGGGTGTACGGTGGGTGAGAGCCTGGGGACGGGTTCCATTTTGTAAAATCGGGCGAGAGACAAGGCCGGTACAGAAGGCAGCTCTCAACTCACATCATGGTTATGGGGCTGGTACCGTTGCCCCGGGTGTGCCTGCAGGCTCAAAGACAGCCACCTAACTCGAAGGCAAAACTCGGCAGAGAATGCGTGCTTCAGCTAAAACAGCCGCTTCTGAGGGTGGAAGCATTTTGTTGTGTGCGTGCGTGAGAGCACTGCAAGGGCGTCCCACATCTAATTCCGAGGGAGCCTCAGGCTGCTGCAGGAGGCAGCACTCGACTCCCCACTTGTATCATCAGGCTAGCACTGAGGCCCCACTGTTGCGTGGAAGTCCAATCCCTTGCGTTCTGCCTCGCAGCAAAAACGGTGTACACACACCGTGCTTTAGCTACCTTAGACCTTTCTGTGCGAGGAAGCATGTTAGGCTGCACAATGGGTGAGAGCCTGGGGCCGGGTTCCACACGTAAACTCGAGGGACAGACAGGCCGGTGCAGAAGGAAGCTGTCAGCTCCCCTCTTGTTTACGAGGCTAGTACCGTTGCCCCGTGTGCGCCTGCAGGCCTAAAGCCAACCACCTAAGTGGAAGGCACACCTCTAGAGAGAATTCCTGCTGCAGCGAACATAGGCATTCCTGCGGCTGGAAGCATTTTGCTGTGTGCCTCTGCGTGAGCGCCCTGCAAGTGAGTCCAAAACCGTTTTCCGTGTGAGACTCGGGCCCCGGCAGTAGGCAGAACACGACTCCCCACTTGTGCCGTGGAGCTAGCAGTGCGGCCCCACTTTTGCATGCACGTCTAATAGCTAGCGCTCTAACTGGGAGAAACAAAACTGTAGAGAAACCGTGCTTTAGCTTCCGTGGACGTCTCTGTGCGAGGAAGCAGTTTAGGGTGTACTGTGGGTGAGAGCCTGGGGGAGGGTTCCATTTCGTAAAATCGAGGGAGAGACAGGCCGGACAGAAGGCAGCTCTCAACTCACATCATGCTTATGGGGCTGGTACCGTTGCCCCGGGTGTGCCTGCAGGCTGAAAGTCAGCCACCTAACTCGAAGGAAAAACTCGGTAGGGAATCCGTGCTTCAGCTAAGCAGCCGCTCCTGAGGGTGTAAGCATTTTGTTTTGTGCGAGCGTGAGAGCAGTGCAAGGGAGTCCCAAACGTAATTCCGGGGGAGCCTGAGGCCGTTGCAAGGGGCAGCACACGACTCCCCACTTGTTTCCTCAAGCTAGCACCGAGGCCCCACTTTTGCATGGAAGTCTAATCGCTTGCGTTCTAACTCGAAGAAACCACAGTGAACAGACACCGTGCTTTAGCTACCTGAGACCTCTCTGTGGGAGGAAGCAGCTTAGGCTGCACAATGGGTGAGAGCCTGGGGCCGGGTTCCATACGTAAAATCGAGGGAGAGACAGGCCGGTGCAGAAGGAAGCTGTCAGCTCCACCTGTTGTTTACGAGGCTGGTACCGTTGCCCCGTGTGTGCGTGCAGGCCTAGAGGCAACCCCCTAACTCGAAGCCACAACTCTGGTGAGAATCCGCGCTTCAGCTCCAATAGCCGTTCCCGAGGGTGGAAGCATTTTGCTGTGGGAATGCGTGAGAGCACTGCAAGGGAGTCCGAGAGCATTTTCGAAGTGAGGCTCAGGCCCCGGAAGAAGGCAGAACACGACTCCCCGCTTGCTTCATGAAGCTAGCGCTGCGGCCCCACTTTTGCATGGAAGTCTAATCGCTGGCACTCTTATTGGAAAAACAATACGACGGAGAAACCGCGCTTTAGCTACCATCCACCTCTGTGAGGCAGGAAGCAGTTTCCTGGCTACCGTGGGTGAGAGCCTGGGGAACGGTTTCCTCCCGTGCAAGCGAGGGAGAAGAAGTCCGGGCCAGAAGGCACCTCTTGACCCAGCTCTTGGTACCCGAAGCTAACACTACTGCTCCACGTGTGCAGAGGAATGCTCAGTGCTCCACACGGACGTGGCACAAAGAAGCCTGTAGAGAATCCCAGCTTCAGCTCATTCGCCTCTCCACGGGGTGGCAGCATTTTCCACTCTGCTGGAGGGCAAACCTGGGGAATGAGTCCCAGCAGAATTCCGAGGGAGAAATAAGCATGGGCAGAAGGCCCCTCTCCACTCAGCTCTTGTTTCGGGAACCCTAGATCGGCTCTCCCGTGTGTGCGTGGAGTCCTAACTGCCGTCCACCCAACGCAAAGGAACAAAACTGTAGAGAACCCTTGCCTCAGCAAAGATCGCCCTTCTTGAGCGTGAGCTTCATCAATTGTGTGTTTTTTGTGAAAGCTTGAGAAATGGAACATAGATGTAACTCTGAGTGAGACGCAGGAGTGTAAGGAAGGCTGCTGTCGACTCACCTCTTGGTTTAGGAGATTAGCACTGCTGTACCCTGTGTGCCTGGATGCCTAGTTACCAGGCTCCCAACGCCAAGAATCAATGCTACGGGCTTACTGCGCTGTGGTTAACTTTGCCGTTCCTGAAGCTGGAGTCCGTTCACCGTGTTCTTGCGTGAGACGCCGCGGAAAGGGTCCCATACGTGAAAGGGAGTGAGAAACAGGCCGGTGCGCGAGGCAGCTTCAACACACCTCTTGATGATGAGGCTAGGACCCGGGGCCCGGGTGTGCCTGCAGGCCTAAAGCCAACCACCTCACTCAAAGGAACAACTCTGTAGAGAATGCCTGCTTCGACTGAAAGAGCCATGCCTGAGGGTGGACGCATTTTGCTGTGTGCATGCGTGAGCGCACTGCAAGTGAGTTCAAAAGAGCATTTTCCGTGTGAGGTTCAGGCCCCGGCAGAAGGCAGGACACGACTCCCCACTTGTTTCATGAAGCTAGCACTGCGGCCCCACTCTGGCATGGAAGGCTAATCGCTAGCGTTCCAACTGGGAGAAACAACACTGGAGGGAAACCGTGCTTTAGCTACCGTCGACCTCTCTGTGAGAGGAAGCAGGGTAGGGTGTGGGTGAGAGCCTGTGGGTCAGAGCCTGGGGACGGGTTCCATTACGTAAAATCGTGGGAGAGACAGGCCGGTGCCGAAGGCAGCCCTCAACTCACATCAGGCTTATGGGGCTAGTACCGATGCCCCGGGTGTGCGTGGAGGCTTAAAGACAACCGCCTAACTCGAAGGAGAGACTCGGTAGAGAATCCGGGCTTCCGCTAAAACAGCCGCTCCTGAGGGGGGAAGCATGTTGTGGTGTGCGTGCATGAGAGCACTGCAAGGGAGCCCAAAGCTTCTTGTCAGTGAGACTCAGGCCCCAAGCAGAAGGCAGAACACGACTGCCCGTGTGTTTGTCCTAGCCAGCGCTGCGGCCCTACCTTTGCATGGGAGTCTAAAGGCTAGCGTTCTAACTCGAAGAAACAACAGTGTACAGAAGCCGTGCTTTAGCTCCCGCGGCCTCTCTGTGGGAGGAAGCCGTTTAGGGTGTACTGTGGTTGAGAGCCTGGGGCCGGGTTCCGCACGTAAAATCGAGGGAGACACAGGCCGGTGCAGAAGGAAGCTGTCAGCTCCCCTCCTGTTTACGAGGCTAGTACCGTTGCCCCGTGTGCGCCTGCAGGCCTAAAGCCAACCACCTGAGTGGAAGGAACACCTCTAGAGAGAATTCCTGCTGCAGCGAACATAGGCATTCCTGCGGCTGGAAGCATTTTGCTGTGTGCCTCTGCGTGAGCGCCCTGCAAGTGAGTCCAAAACCGTTTTCCGTGTGAGACTCGGGCCCCGGCAGCAGGCGGAACACGACTCCCCACTTGTTCCATGGAGCTAGCAGTGCGGCCCCACTTTTGCATGCACGTCTAATAGCTAGCGCTCTAACTGGGAGAAACAACACTGTAGAGAAACGGTGCTTGGGCTCCCGTCGACCTCTCCTGTGCGAGGAAGCAGTGGAGGGTGTACGGTGGGTGAGAGCCTGGGGACGGGTTCCATTTTGTAAAATCGGGCGAGAGACAAGGCCGGTACAGAAGGCAGCTCTCAACTCACATCATGGTTATGGGGCTGGTACCGTTGCCCCGGGTGTGCCTGCAGGCTCAAAGACAGCCACCTAACTCGAAGGCAAAACTCGGCAGAGAATGCGTGCTTCAGCTAAAACAGCCGCTTCTGAGGGTGGAAGCATTTTGTTGTGTGCGTGCGTGAGCGCACTGCAAGGGCGTCCCACATCTAATTCCGAGGGAGCCTCAGGCTGCTGCAGGAGGCAGCACTCGACTCCCCACTTGAATCATCAAGCTAGCACTGAGGCCCCACTGTTGCGTGGAAGTCCAATCCCTTGCGTTCTGCCTCGAAGCAAAAACAGTGTACACACACCGTGCTTTAGCTACCTTAGACCTTTCTGTGCGAGGAAGCATGTTAGGCTGCACAATGGGTGAGAGCCTGGGGCCGGGTTCCACACGTAAACTCGAGGGACAGACAGTCCGGTGCAGAAGGAAGCTGTCAGCTCCCCTCCTGTTTACGAGGCTAGTACCGTTGCCCCGTGTGCGCCTGCAGGCCTAAAGCCAACCACCTAAGTGGAAGGAACACCTCTAGAGAGAATTCCTGCTGCAGCGAACATAGGCATTCCTGCGGCTGGAAGCATTTTGCTGTGTGCCTCTGCGTGAGCGCCCTGCAAGTGAGTCCAAAACCGTTTTCCGTGTGAGACTCGGGCCCCGGCAGTAGGCAGAACACGACTCCCCACTTGTTCCGTGGTGCTAGCAGTGCGGCCCCACTTTTGCATGCACGTCTAATAGCTAGCGCTCTAACTGGGGGAAACAACACTGTAGAGAAACCGTGCTTTTGCTTCCGTGGACGTCTCTGTGCGAGGAAGCAGTTTAGGGTGTACGGTGGGTGAGAGCCTGGGGGAGGGTTCCATTTCGTAAAATCGAGGGAGAGACAGGCCGGACAGAAGGCAGCTCTCAACTCACATCATGCTTATGGGGCTGGTACCGTTGCCCCGGGTGTGCCTGCAGGCTGAAAGTCAGCCACCTAACTCGAAGGAAAAACCCGGTGGGGAATCCGTGCTTCAGCTAAGCAGCCGCTCCTGAGGGTGTAAGCATTTTGTTTTGTGCGAGCGTGAGAGCAGTGCAAGGGAGTCCCAAACGTAATTCCGGGGGAGCCTGAGGCCGTTGCAAGGGGCAGCACACGACTCCCCACTTGTTTCCTCAAGCTAGCACCGAGGCCCCACTTTTGCATGGAAGTCTAATCGCTTGCGTTCTAACTCGAAGAAACCACAGTGAACAGACACCGTGCTTTAGCTACCTGAGACCTCTCTGTGGGAGGAAGCAGCTTAGGCTGCACAATGGGTGAGAGCCTGGGGCCGGGTTCCATACGTAAAATCGAGGGAGAGACAGGCCGGTGCAGAAGGAAGCTGTCAGCTCCACCTGTTGTTTACGAGGCTGGTACCGTTGCCCCGTGTGTGCGTGCAGGCCTAGAGGCAACCCCCTAACTCGAAGCCACAACTCTGGTGAGAATCCGCGCTTCAGCTCCAATAGCCGTTCCCGAGGGTGGAAGCATTTTGCTGTGGGAATGCGTGAGAGCACTGCAAGGGAGTCCGAGAGCATTTTCGAAGTGAGGCTCAGGCCCCGGAAGAAGGCAGAACACGACTCCCCGCTTGCTTCATGAAGCTAGCGCTGCGGCCCCACTTTTGCATGGAAGTCTAATCGCTGGCACTCTTATTGGAAAAACAATACGACGGAGAAACCGCGCTTTAGCTACCATCCACCTCTGTGAGGCAGGAAGCAGTTTCCTGGCTACCGTGGGTGAGAGCCTGGGGAACGGTTTCCTCCCGTGCAAGCGAGGGAGAAGAAGTCCGGGCCAGAAGGCACCTCTTGACCCAGCTCTTGGTACCCGAAGCTAACACTACTGCTCCACGTGTGCAGAGGAATGCTCAGTGCTCCACACGGACGTGGCACAAAGAAGCCTGTAGAGAATCCCAGCTTCAGCTCATTCGCCTCTCCACGGGGTGGCAGCATTTTCCACTCTGCTGGAGGGCAAACCTGGGGAATGAGTCCCAGCAGAATTCCGAGGGAGAAATAAGCATGGGCAGAAGGCCCCTCTCCACTCAGCTCTTGTTTCGGGAACCCTAGATCGGCTCTCCCGTGTGTGCGTGGAGTCCTAACTGCCGTCCACCCAACGCAAAGGAACAAAACTGTAGAGAACCCTTGCCTCAGCAAAGATCGCCCTTCTTGAGCGTGAGCTTCATCAATTGTGTGTTTTTTGTGAAAGCTTGAGAAATGGAACATAGATGTAACTCTGAGTGAGACGCAGGAGTGTAAGGAAGGCTGCTGTCGACTCACCTCTTGGTTTAGGAGATTAGCACTGCTGTACCCTGTGTGCCTGGATGCCTAGTTACCAGGCTCCCAACGCCAAGAATCAATGCTACGGGCTTACTGCGCTGTGGTTAACTTTGCCGTTCCTGAAGCTGGAGTCCGTTCACCGTGTTCTTGCGTGAGACGCCGCGGAAAGGGTCCCATACGTGAAAGGGAGTGAGAAACAGGCCGGTGCGCGAGGCAGCTTCAACACACCTCTTGATGATGAGGCTAGGACCCGGGGCCCGGGTGTGCCTGCAGGCCTAAAGCCAACCACCTCACTCAAAGGAACAACTCTGTAGAGAATGCCTGCTTCGACTGAAAGAGCCATGCCTGAGGGTGGACGCATTTTGCTGTGTGCATGCGTGAGCGCACTGCAAGTGAGTTCAAAAGAGCATTTTCCGTGTGAGGTTCAGGCCCCGGCAGAAGGCAGGACACGACTCCCCACTTGTTTCATGAAGCTAGCACTGCGGCCCCACTCTGGCATGGAAGGCTAATCGCTAGCGTTCCAACTGGGAGAAACAACACTGGAGGGAAACCGTGCTTTAGCTACCGTCGACCTCTCTGTGAGAGGAAGCAGGGTAGGGTGTGGGTGAGAGCCTGTGGGTCAGAGCCTGGGGACGGGTTCCATTACGTAAAATCGTGGGAGAGACAGGCCGGTGCCGAAGGCAGCCCTCAACTCACATCAGGCTTATGGGGCTAGTACCGATGCCCCGGGTGTGCGTGGAGGCTTAAAGACAACCGCCTAACTCGAAGGAGAGACTCGGTAGAGAATCCGGGCTTCCGCTAAAACAGCCGCTCCTGAGGGGGGAAGCATGTTGTGGTGTGCGTGCATGAGAGCACTGCAAGGGAGCCCAAAGCTTCTTGTCAGTGAGACTCAGGCCCCAAGCAGAAGGCAGAACACGACTGCCCGTGTGTTTGTCCTAGCCAGCGCTGCGGCCCTACCTTTGCATGGGAGTCTAAAGGCTAGCGTTCTAACTCGAAGAAACAACAGTGTACAGAAGCCGTGCTTTAGCTCCCGCGGCCTCTCTGTGGGAGGAAGCCGTTTAGGGTGTACTGTGGTTGAGAGCCTGGGGCCGGGTTCCGCACGTAAAATCGAGGGAGACACAGGCCGGTGCAGAAGGAAGCTGTCAGCTCCCCTCCTGTTTACGAGGCTAGTACCGTTGCCCTGTGTGCGCCTGCAGGCCTAAAGCCAACCACCTGAGTGGAAGGAACACCTCTAGAGAGAATTCCTGCTGCAGCGAACATAGGCATTCCTGCGGCTGGAAGCATTTTGCTGTGTGCCTCTGCGTGAGCGCCCTGCAAGTGAGTCCAAAACCGTTTTCCGTGTGAGACTCGGGCCCCGGCAGCAGGCGGAACACGACTCCCCACTTGTTCCATGGAGCTAGCAGTGCGGCCCCACTTTTGCATGCACGTCTAATAGCTAGCGCTCTAACTGGGAGAAACAACACTGTAGAGAAACGGTGCTTGGGCTCCCGTCGACCTCTCCTGTGCGAGGAAGCAGTGGAGGGTGTACGGTGGGTGAGAGCCTGGGGACGGGTTCCATTTTGTAAAATCGGGCGAGAGACAAGGCCGGTACAGAAGGCAGCTCTCAACTCACATCATGGTTATGGGGCTGGTACCGTTGCCCCGGGTGTGCCTGCAGGCTCAAAGACAGCCACCTAACTCGAAGGCAAAACTCGGCAGAGAATGCGTGCTTCAGCTAAAACAGCCGCTTCTGAGGGTGGAAGCATTTTGTTGTGTGCGTGCGTGAGCGCACTGCAAGGGCGTCCCACATCTAATTCCGAGGGAGCCTCAGGCTGCTGCAGGAGGCAGCACTCGACTCCCCACTTGAATCATCAAGCTAGCACTGAGGCCCCACTGTTGCGTGGAAGTCCAATCCCTTGCGTTCTGCCTCGAAGCAAAAACGGTGTACACACACCGTGCTTTAGCTACCTTAGACCTTTCTGTGCGAGGAAGCATGTTAGGCTGCACAATGGGTGAGAGCCTGGGGCCGGGTTCCACACGTAAACTCGAGGGACAGACAGTCCGGTGCAGAAGGAAGCTGTCAGCTCCCCTCCTGTTTACGAGGCTAGTACCGTTGCCCCGTGTGCGCCTGCAGGCCTAAAGCCAACCACCTAAGTGGAAGGAACACCTCTAGAGAGAATTCCTGCTGCAGCGAACATAGGCATTCCTGCGGCTGGAAGCATTTTGCTGTGTGCCTCTGCGTGAGCGCCCTGCAAGTGAGTCCAAAACCGTTTTCCGTGTGAGACTCGGGCCCCGGCAGTAGGCAGAACACGACTCCCCACTTGTTCCGTGGTGCTAGCAGTGCGGCCCCACTTTTGCATGCACGTCTAATAGCTAGCGCTCTAACTGGGGGAAACAACACTGTAGAGAAACCGTGCTTTTGCTTCCGTGGACGTCTCTGTGCGAGGAAGCAGTTTAGGGTGTACGGTGGGTGAGAGCCTGGGGGAGGGTTCCATTTCGTAAAATCGAGGGAGAGACAGGCCGGACAGAAGGCAGCTCTCAACTCACATCATGCTTATGGGGCTGGTACCGTTGCCCCGGGTGTGCCTGCAGGCTGAAAGTCAGCCACCTAACTCGAAGGAAAAACCCGGTGGGGAATCCGTGCTTCAGCTAAGCAGCCGCTCCTGAGGGTGTAAGCATTTTGTTTTGTGCGAGCGTGAGAGCAGTGCAAGGGAGTCCCAAACGTAATTCCGGGGGAGCCTGAGGCCGTTGCAAGGGGCAGCACACGACTCCCCACTTGTTTCCTCAAGCTAGCACCGAGGCCCCACTTTTGCATGGAAGTCTAATCGCTTGCGTTCTAACTCGAAGAAACCACAGTGAACAGACACCGTGCTTTAGCTACCTGAGACCTCTCTGTGGGAGGAAGCAGCTTAGGCTGCACAATGGGTGAGAGCCTGGGGCCGGGTTCCATACGTAAAATCGAGGGAGAGACAGGCCGGTGCAGAAGGAAGCTGTCAGCTCCACCTGTTGTTTACGAGGCTGGTACCGTTGCCCCGTGTGTGCGTGCAGGCCTAGAGGCAACCCCCTAACTCGAAGCCACAACTCTGGTGAGAATCCGCGCTTCAGCTCCAATAGCCGTTCCCGAGGGTGGAAGCATTTTGCTGTGGGAATGCGTGAGAGCACTGCAAGGGAGTCCGAGAGCATTTTCGAAGTGAGGCTCAGGCCCCGGAAGAAGGCAGAACACGACTCCCCGCTTGCTTCATGAAGCTAGCGCTGCGGCCCCACTTTTGCATGGAAGTCTAATCGCTGGCACTCTTATTGGAAAAACAATACGACGGAGAAACCGCGCTTTAGCTACCATCCACCTCTGTGAGGCAGGAAGCAGTTTCCTGGCTACCGTGGGTGAGAGCCTGGGGAACGGTTTCCTCCCGTGCAAGCGAGGGAGAAGAAGTCCGGGCCAGAAGGCACCTCTTGACCCAGCTCTTGGTACCCGAAGCTAACACTACTGCTCCACGTGTGCAGAGGAATGCTCAGTGCTCCACACGGACGTGGCACAAAGAAGCCTGTAGAGAATCCCAGCTTCAGCTCATTCGCCTCTCCACGGGGTGGCAGCATTTTCCACTCTGCTGGAGGGCAAACCTGGGGAATGAGTCCCAGCAGAATTCCGAGGGAGAAATAAGCATGGGCAGAAGGCCCCTCTCCACTCAGCTCTTGTTTCGGGAACCCTAGATCGGCTCTCCCGTGTGTGCGTGGAGTCCTAACTGCCGTCCACCCAACGCAAAGGAACAAAACTGTAGAGAACCCTTGCCTCAGCAAAGATCGCCCTTCTTGAGCGTGAGCTTCATCAATTGTGTGTTTTTTGTGAAAGCTTGAGAAATGGAACATAGATGTAACTCTGAGTGAGACGCAGGAGTGTAAGGAAGGCTGCTGTCGACTCACCTCTTGGTTTAGGAGATTAGCACTGCTGTACCCTGTGTGCCTGGATGCCTAGTTACCAGGCTCCCAACGCCAAGAATCAATGCTACGGGCTTACTGCGCTGTGGTTAACTTTGCCGTTCCTGAAGCTGGAGTCCGTTCACCGTGTTCTTGCGTGAGACGCCGCGGAAAGGGTCCCATACGTGAAAGGGAGTGAGAAACAGGCCGGTGCGCGAGGCAGCTTCAACACACCTCTTGTTGATGAGGCTAGGACCCGGGCCCCGGGTGTGCCTGCAGGCCTAAAGCCAACCACCTCACTCAAAGGAACAACTCTGTAGAGAATGCCTGCTTCGACTGAAAGAGCCATGCCTGAGGGTAGACGCATTTTGCTGTGTGCATGCGTGAGCGCACTGCAAGTGAGTTCAAAGGAGCATTTTCCGTGTGAGGTTCAGGCCCCGGCAGAAGGCAGGACACGACTCCCCACTTGTTTCATGAAGCTAGCACTGCGGCCCCACTCTGGCATGGAAGGCTAATCGCTAGCGTTCCAACTGGGAGAAACAACACTGGAGGGAAACCGTGCTTTAGCTACCGTCGACCTCTCTGTGAGAGGAAGCAGGGTAGGGTGTGGGTGAGAGCCTGTGGGTCAGAGCCTGGGGACGGGTTCCATTACGTAAAATCGTGGGAGAGACAGGCCGGTGCCGAAGGCAGCCCTCAACTCACATCAGGCTTATGGGGCTAGTACCGATGCCCCGGGTGTGCGTGGAGGCTTAAAGACAACCGCCTAACTCGAAGGAGAGACTCGGTAGAGAATCCGGGCTTCAGCTAAAACAGCCGCTCCTGAGGGGGGAAGCATGTTGTGGTGTGCGTGCATGAGAGCACTGCAAGGGAGCCCAAAGCTTCTTGTCAGTGAGACTCAGGCCCCAAGCAGAAGGCAGAACACGACTGCCCGTGTGTTTGTCCTAGCCAGCGCTGCGGCCCTACCTTTGCATGGGAGTCTAAAGGCTAGCGTTCTAACTCGAAGAAACAACAGTGTACAGAAGCCGTGCTTTAGCTCCCGCGGCCTCTCTGTGGGAGGAAGCCGTTTAGGGTGTACTGTGGTTGAGAGCCTGGGGCCGGGTTCCGCACGTAAAATCGAGGGAGACACAGGCCGGTGCAGAAGGAAGCTGTCAGCTCCCCTCCTGTTTACGAGGCTAGTGCCGTTGCCCCGTGTGCGCCTGCAGGCCTAAAGCCAACCACCTGAGTGGAAGGAACACCTCTAGAGAGAATTCCTGCTGCAGCGAACATAGGCATTCCGGTGGCTGGAAGCATTTTGCTGTGTGCCTCTGCGTGAGCGCCCTGCAAGTGAGTCCAAAACCGTTTTCCGTGTGAGACTCGGGCCCCGGCAGTAGGCAGAACACGACTCCCCACTTGTTCCATGGAGCTAGCAGTGCGGCCCCACTTTTGCATGCACGTCTAATAGCTAGCGCTCTAACTGGGAGAAACAACACTGTAGAGAAACGGTGCTTGGGCTCCCGTCGACCTCTCCTGTGCGAGGAAGCAGTGGAGGGTGTACGGTGGGTGAGAGCCTGGGGACGGGTTCCATTTTGTAAAATCGGGCGAGAGACAAGGCCGGTACAGAAGGCAGCTCTCAACTCACATCATGGTTATGGGGCTGGTACCGTTGCCCCGGGTGTGCCTGCAGGCTCAAAGACAGCCACCTAACTCGAAGGCAAAACTCGGCAGAGAATGCGTGCTTCAGCTAAAACAGCCGCTTCTGAGGGTGGAAGCATTTTGTTGTGTGCGTGCGTGAGAGCACTGCAAGGGCGTCCCACATCTAATTCCGAGGGAGCCTCAGGCTGCTGCAGGAGGCAGCACTCGACTCCCCACTTGTATCATCAGGCTAGCACTGAGGCCCCACTGTTGCGTGGAAGTCCAATCCCTTGCGTTCTGCCTCGAAGCAAAAACGGTGTACACACACCGTGCTTTAGCTACCTTAGACCTTTCTGTGCGAGGAAGCATGTTAGGCTGCACAATGGGTGAGAGCCTGGGGCCGGGTTCCACACGTAAACTCGAGGGACAGACAGGCCGGTGCAGAAGGAAGCTGTCAGCTCCCCTCTTGTTTACGAGGCTAGTACCGTTGCCCCGTGTGCGCCTGCAGGCCTAAAGCCAACCACCTAAGTGGAAGGCACACCTCTAGAGAGAATTCCTGCTGCAGCGAACATAGGCATTCCTGCGGCTGGAAGCATTTTGCTGTGTGCCTCTGCGTGAGCGCCCTGCAAGTGAGTCCAAAACCGTTTTCCGTGTGAGACTCGGGCCCCGGCAGTAGGCAGAACACGACTCCCCACTTGTTCCGTGGAGCTAGCAGTGCGGCCCCACTTTTGCATGCACGTCTAATAGCTAGCGCTCTAACTGGGAGAAACAACACTGTAGAGAAACCGTGCTTTAGCTTCCGTGGACGTCTCTGTGCGAGGAAGCAGTTTAGGGTGTACTGTGGGTGAGAGCCTGGGGGAGGGTTCCATTTCGTAAAATCGAGGGAGAGACAGGCCGGACAGAAGGCAGCTCTCAACTCACATCATGCTTATGGGGCTGGTACCGTTGCCCCGGGTGTGCCTGCAGGCTGAAAGTCAGCCACCTAACTCGAAGGAAAAACTCGGTAGGGAATCCGTGCTTCAGCTAAGCAGCCGCTCCTGAGGGTGTAAGCATTTTGTTTTGTGCGAGCGTGAGAGCAGTGCAAGGGAGTCCCAAACGTAATTCCGGGGGAGCCTGAGGCCGTTGCAAGGGGCAGCACACGACTCCCCACTTGTTTCCTCAAGCTAGCACCGAGGCCCCACTTTTGCATGGAAGTCTAATCGCTTGCGTTCTAACTCGAAGAAACCACAGTGAACAGACACCGTGCTTTAGCTACCTGAGACCTCTCTGTGGGAGGAAGCAGCTTAGGCTGCACAATGGGTGAGAGCCTGGGGCCGGGTTCCATACGTAAAATCGAGGGAGAGACAGGCCGGTGCAGAAGGAAGCTGTCAGCTCCACCTGTTGTTTACGAGGCTGGTACCGTTGCCCCGTGTGTGCGTGCAGGCCTAGAGGCAACCCCCTAACTCGAAGCCACAACTCTGGTGAGAATCCGCGCTTCAGCTCCAATAGCCGTTCCCGAGGGTGGAAGCATTTTGCTGTGGGAATGCGTGAGAGCACTGCAAGGGAGTCCGAGAGCATTTTCGAAGTGAGGCTCAGGCCCCGGAAGAAGGCAGAACACGACTCCCCGCTTGCTTCATGAAGCTAGCGCTGCGGCCCCACTTTTGCATGGAAGTCTAATCGCTGGCACTCTTATTGGAAAAACAATACGACGGAGAAACCGCGCTTTAGCTACCATCCACCTCTGTGAGGCAGGAAGCAGTTTCCTGGCTACCGTGGGTGAGAGCCTGGGGAACGGTTTCCTCCCGTGCAAGCGAGGGAGAAGAAGTCCGGGCCAGAAGGCACCTCTTGACCCAGCTCTTGGTACCCGAAGCTAACACTACTGCTCCACGTGTGCAGAGGAATGCTCAGTGCTCCACACGGACGTGGCACAAAGAAGCCTGTAGAGAATCCCAGCTTCAGCTCATTCGCCTCTCCACGGGGTGGCAGCATTTTCCACTCTGCTGGAGGGCAAACCTGGGGAATGAGTCCCAGCAGAATTCCGAGGGAGAAATAAGCATGGGCAGAAGGCCCCTCTCCACTCAGCTCTTGTTTCGGGAACCCTAGATCGGCTCTCCCGTGTGTGCGTGGAGTCCTAACTGCCGTCCACCCAACGCAAAGGAACAAAACTGTAGAGAACCCTTGCCTCAGCAAAGATCGCCCTTCTTGAGCGTGAGCTTCATCAATTGTGTGTTTTTGTGAAAGCTTGAGAAATGGAACATAGATGTAACTCTGAGTGAGACGCAGGAGTGTAAGGAAGGCTGCTGTCGACTCACCTCTTGGTTTAGGAGATTAGCACTGCTGTACCCTGTGTGCCTGGATGCCTAGTTACCAGGCTCCCAACGCCAAGAATCAATGCTACGGGCTTACTGCGCTGTGGTTAACTTTGCCGTTCCTGAAGCTGGAGTCCGTTCACCGTGTTCTTGCGTGAGACGCCGCGGAAAGGGTCCCATACGTGAAAGGGAGTGAGAAACAGGCCGGTGCGCGAGGCAGCTTCAACACACCGCTTGTTGATGAGGCTAGGACCCGGGCCCCGGGTGTGCCTGCAGGCCTAAAGCCAACCACCTCACTCAAAGGAACAACTCTGTAGAGAATGCCTGCTTCGACTGAAAGAGCCATGCCTGAGGGTGGACGCATTTTGCTGTGTGCATGCGTGAGCGCACTGCAAGTGAGTTCAAAGGAGCATTTTCCGTGTGAGGTTCAGGCCCCGGCAGAAGGCAGGACACGACTCCCCACTTGTTTCATGAAGCTAGCACTGCGGCCCCACTCTGGCATGGAAGGCTAATCGCTAGCGTTCCAACTGGGAGAAACAACACTGGAGGGAAACCGTGCTTTAGCTACCGTCGACCTCTCTGTGAGAGGAAGCAGGGTAGGGTGTGGGTGAGAGCCTGTGGGTCAGAGCCTGGGGACGGGTTCCATTACGTAAAATCGTGGGAGAGACAGGCCGGTGCCGAAGGCAGCCCTCAACTCACATCAGGCTTATGGGGCTAGTACCGATGCCCCGGGTGTGCGTGGAGGCTTAAAGACAACCGCCTAACTCGAAGGAGAGACTCGGTAGAGAATCCGGGCTTCAGCTAAAACAGCCGCTCCTGAGGGGGGAAGCATGTTGTGGTGTGCGTGCATGAGAGCACTGCAAGGGAGCCCAAAGCTTCTTGTCAGTGAGACTCAGGCCCCAAGCAGAAGGCAGAACACGACTGCCCGTGTGTTTGTCCTAGCCAGCGCTGCGGCCCTACCTTTGCATGGGAGTCTAAAGGCTAGCGTTCTAACTCGAAGAAACAACAGTGTACAGAAGCCGTGCTTTAGCTCCCGCGGCCTCTCTGTGGGAGGAAGCCGTTTAGGGTGTACTGTGGTTGAGAGCCTGGGGCCGGGTTCCGCACGTAAAATCGAGGGAGACACAGGCCGGTGCAGAAGGAAGCTGTCAGCTCCCCTCCTGTTTACGAGGCTAGTGCCGTTGCCCCGTGTGCGCCTGCAGGCCTAAAGCCAACCACCTCAGTGGAAGGAACACCTCTAGAGAGAATTCCTGCTGCAGCGAACATAGGCATTCCGGTGGCTGGAAGCATTTTGCTGTGTGCCTCTGCGTGAGCGCCCTGCAAGTGAGTCCAAAACCGTTTTCCGTGTGAGACTCGGGCCCCGGCAGTAGGCAGAACACGACTCCCCACTTGTTCCATGGAGCTAGCAGTGCGGCCCCACTTTTGCATGCACGTCTAATAGCTAGCGCTCTAACTGGGAGAAACAACACTGTAGAGAAACGGTGCTTGGGCTCCCGTCGACCTCTCCTGTGCGAGGAAGCAGTGGAGGGTGTACGGTGGGTGAGAGCCTGGGGACGGGTTCCATTTTGTAAAATCGGGCGAGAGACAAGGCCGGTACAGAAGGCAGCTCTCAACTCACATCATGGTTATGGGGCTGGTACCGTTGCCCCGGGTGTGCCTGCAGGCTCAAAGACAGCCACCTAACTCGAAGGCAAAACTCGGCAGAGAATGCGTGCTTCAGCTAAAACAGCCGCTTCTGAGGGTGGAAGCATTTTGTTGTGTGCGTGCGTGAGAGCACTGCAAGGGCGTCCCACATCTAATTCCGAGGGAGCCTCAGGCTGCTGCAGGAGGCAGCACTCGACTCCCCACTTGTATCATCAGGCTAGCACTGAGGCCCCACTGTTGCGTGGAAGTCCAATCCCTTGCGTTCTGCCTCGCAGCAAAAACGGTGTACACACACCGTGCTTTAGCTACCTTAGACCTTTCTGTGCGAGGAAGCATGTTAGGCTGCACAATGGGTGAGAGCCTGGGGCCGGGTTCCACACGTAAACTCGAGGGACAGACAGGCCGGTGCAGAAGGAAGCTGTCAGCTCCCCTCTTGTTTACGAGGCTAGTACCGTTGCCCCGTGTGCGCCTGCAGGCCTAAAGCCAACCACCTAAGTGGAAGGCACACCTCTAGAGAGAATTCCTGCTGCAGCGAACATAGGCATTCCTGCGGCTGGAAGCATTTTGCTGTGTGCCTCTGCGTGAGCGCCCTGCAAGTGAGTCCAAAACCGTTTTCCGTGTGAGACTCGGGCCCCGGCAGTAGGCAGAACACGACTCCCCACTTGTGCCGTGGAGCTAGCAGTGCGGCCCCACTTTTGCATGCACGTCTAATAGCTAGCGCTCTAACTGGGAGAAACAACACTGTAGAGAAACCGTGCTTTAGCTTCCGTGGACGTCTCTGTGCGAGGAAGCAGTTTAGGGTGTACTGTGGGTGAGAGCCTGGGGGAGGGTTCCATTTCGTAAAATCGAGGGAGAGACAGGCCGGACAGAAGGCAGCTCTCAACTCACATCATGCTTATGGGGCTGGTACCGTTGCCCCGGGTGTGCCTGCAGGCTGAAAGTCAGCCACCTAACTCGAAGGAAAAACTCGGTAGGGAATCCGTGCTTCAGCTAAGCAGCCGCTCCTGAGGGTGTAAGCATTTTGTTTTGTGCGAGCGTGAGAGCAGTGCAAGGGAGTCCCAAACGTAATTCCGGGGGAGCCTGAGGCCGTTGCAAGGGGCAGCACACGACTCCCCACTTGTTTCCTCAAGCTAGCACCGAGGCCCCACTTTTGCATGGAAGTCTAATCGCTTGCGTTCTAACTCGAAGAAACCACAGTGAACAGACACCGTGCTTTAGCTACCTGAGACCTCTCTGTGGGAGGAAGCAGCTTAGGCTGCACAATGGGTGAGAGCCTGGGGCCGGGTTCCATACGTAAAATCGAGGGAGAGACAGGCCGGTGCAGAAGGAAGCTGTCAGCTCCACCTGTTGTTTACGAGGCTGGTACCGTTGCCCCGTGTGTGCGTGCAGGCCTAGAGGCAACCCCCTAACTCGAAGCCACAACTCTGGTGAGAATCCGCGCTTCAGCTCCAATAGCCGTTCCCGAGGGTGGAAGCATTTTGCTGTGGGAATGCGTGAGAGCACTGCAAGGGAGTCCGAGAGCATTTTCGAAGTGAGGCTCAGGCCCCGGAAGAAGGCAGAACACGACTCCCCGCTTGCTTCATGAAGCTAGCGCTGCGGCCCCACTTTTGCATGGAAGTCTAATCGCTGGCACTCTTATTGGAAAAACAATACGACGGAGAAACCGCGCTTTAGCTACCATCCACCTCTGTGAGGCAGGAAGCAGTTTCCTGGCTACCGTGGGTGAGAGCCTGGGGAACGGTTTCCTCCCGTGCAAGCGAGGGAGAAGAAGTCCGGGCCAGAAGGCACCTCTTGACCCAGCTCTTGGTACCCGAAGCTAACACTACTGCTCCACGTGTGCAGAGGAATGCTCAGTGCTCCACACGGACGTGGCACAAAGAAGCCTGTAGAGAATCCCAGCTTCAGCTCATTCGCCTCTCCACGGGGTGGCAGCATTTTCCACTCTGCTGGAGGGCAAACCTGGGGAATGAGTCCCAGCAGAATTCCGAGGGAGAAATAAGCATGGGCAGAAGGCCCCTCTCCACTCAGCTCTTGTTTCGGGAACCCTAGATCGGCTCTCCCGTGTGTGCGTGGAGTCCTAACTGCCGTCCACCCAACGCAAAGGAACAAAACTGTAGAGAACCCTTGCCTCAGCAAAGATCGCCCTTCTTGAGCGTGAGCTTCATCAATTGTGTGTTTTTTGTGAAAGCTTGAGAAATGGAACATAGATGTAACTCTGAGTGAGACGCAGGAGTGTAAGGAAGGCTGCTGTCGACTCACCTCTTGGTTTAGGAGATTAGCACTGCTGTACCCTGTGTGCCTGGATGCCTAGTTACCAGGCTCCCAACGCCAAGAATCAATGCTACGGGCTTACTGCGCTGTGGTTAACTTTGCCGTTCCTGAAGCTGGAGTCCGTTCACCGTGTTCTTGCGTGAGACGCCGCGGAAAGGGTCCCATACGTGAAAGGGAGTGAGAAACAGGCCGGTGCGCGAGGCAGCTTCAACACACCTCTTGATGATGAGGCTAGGACCCGGGGCCCGGGTGTGCCTGCAGGCCTAAAGCCAACCACCTCACTCAAAGGAACAACTCTGTAGAGAATGCCTGCTTCGACTGAAAGAGCCATGCCTGAGGGTGGACGCATTTTGCTGTGTGCATGCGTGAGCGCACTGCAAGTGAGTTCAAAAGAGCATTTTCCGTGTGAGGTTCAGGCCCCGGCAGAAGGCAGGACACGACTCCCCACTTGTTTCATGAAGCTAGCACTGCGGCCCCACTCTGGCATGGAAGGCTAATCGCTAGCGTTCCAACTGGGAGAAACAACACTGGAGGGAAACCGTGCTTTAGCTACCGTCGACCTCTCTGTGAGAGGAAGCAGGGTAGGGTGTGGGTGAGAGCCTGTGGGTCAGAGCCTGGGGACGGGTTCCATTACGTAAAATCGTGGGAGAGACAGGCCGGTGCCGAAGGCAGCCCTCAACTCACATCAGGCTTATGGGGCTAGTACCGATGCCCCGGGTGTGCGTGGAGGCTTAAAGACAACCGCCTAACTCGAAGGAGAGACTCGGTAGAGAATCCGGGCTTCCGCTAAAACAGCCGCTCCTGAGGGGGGAAGCATGTTGTGGTGTGCGTGCATGAGAGCACTGCAAGGGAGCCCAAAGCTTCTTGTCAGTGAGACTCAGGCCCCAAGCAGAAGGCAGAACACGACTGCCCGTGTGTTTGTCCTAGCCAGCGCTGCGGCCCTACCTTTGCATGGGAGTCTAAAGGCTAGCGTTCTAACTCGAAGAAACAACAGTGTACAGAAGCCGTGCTTTAGCTCCCGCGGCCTCTCTGTGGGAGGAAGCCGTTTAGGGTGTACTGTGGTTGAGAGCCTGGGGCCGGGTTCCGCACGTAAAATCGAGGGAGACACAGGCCGGTGCAGAAGGAAGCTGTCAGCTCCCCTCCTGTTTACGAGGCTAGTACCGTTGCCCCGTGTGCGCCTGCAGGCCTAAAGCCAACCACCTGAGTGGAAGGAACACCTCTAGAGAGAATTCCTGCTGCAGCGAACATAGGCATTCCTGCGGCTGGAAGCATTTTGCTGTGTGCCTCTGCGTGAGCGCCCTGCAAGTGAGTCCAAAACCGTTTTCCGTGTGAGACTCGGGCCCCGGCAGCAGGCGGAACACGACTCCCCACTTGTTCCATGGAGCTAGCAGTGCGGCCCCACTTTTGCATGCACGTCTAATAGCTAGCGCTCTAACTGGGAGAAACAACACTGTAGAGAAACGGTGCTTGGGCTCCCGTCGACCTCTCCTGTGCGAGGAAGCAGTGGAGGGTGTACGGTGGGTGAGAGCCTGGGGACGGGTTCCATTTTGTAAAATCGGGCGAGAGACAAGGCCGGTACAGAAGGCAGCTCTCAACTCACATCATGGTTATGGGGCTGGTACCGTTGCCCCGGGTGTGCCTGCAGGCTCAAAGACAGCCACCTAACTCGAAGGCAAAACTCGGCAGAGAATGCGTGCTTCAGCTAAAACAGCCGCTTCTGAGGGTGGAAGCATTTTGTTGTGTGCGTGCGTGAGCGCACTGCAAGGGCGTCCCACATCTAATTCCGAGGGAGCCTCAGGCTGCTGCAGGAGGCAGCACTCGACTCCCCACTTGAATCATCAAGCTAGCACTGAGGCCCCACTGTTGCGTGGAAGTCCAATCCCTTGCGTTCTGCCTCGAAGCAAAAACGGTGTACACACACCGTGCTTTAGCTACCTTAGACCTTTCTGTGCGAGGAAGCATGTTAGGCTGCACAATGGGTGAGAGCCTGGGGCCGGGTTCCACACGTAAACTCGAGGGACAGACAGTCCGGTGCAGAAGGAAGCTGTCAGCTCCCCTCCTGTTTACGAGGCTAGTACCGTTGCCCCGTGTGCGCCTGCAGGCCTAAAGCCAACCACCTAAGTGGAAGGAACACCTCTAGAGAGAATTCCTGCTGCAGCGAACATAGGCATTCCTGTGGCTGGAAGCATTTTGCTGTGTGCCTCTGCGTGAGCGCCCTGCAAGTGAGTCCAAAACCGTTTTCCGTGTGAGACTCGGGCCCCGGCAGTAGGCAGAACACGACTCCCCACTTGTTCCGTGGTGCTAGCAGTGCGGCCCCACTTTTGCATGCACGTCTAATAGCTAGCGCTCTAACTGGGGGAAACAACACTGTAGAGAAACCGTGCTTTTGCTTCCGTGGACGTCTCTGTGCGAGGAAGCAGTTTAGGGTGTACGGTGGGTGAGAGCCTGGGGGAGGGTTCCATTTCGTAAAATCGAGGGAGAGACAGGCCGGACAGAAGGCAGCTCTCAACTCACATCATGCTTATGGGGCTGGTACCGTTGCCCCGGGTGTGCCTGCAGGCTGAAAGTCAGCCACCTAACTCGAAGGAAAAACCCGGTGGGGAATCCGTGCTTCAGCTAAGCAGCCGCTCCTGAGGGTGTAAGCATTTTGTTTTGTGCGAGCGTGAGAGCAGTGCAAGGGAGTCCCAAACGTAATTCCGGGGGAGCCTGAGGCCGTTGCAAGGGGCAGCACACGACTCCCCACTTGTTTCCTCAAGCTAGCACCGAGGCCCCACTTTTGCATGGAAGTCTAATCGCTTGCGTTCTAACTCGAAGAAACCACAGTGAACAGACACCGTGCTTTAGCTACCTGAGACCTCTCTGTGGGAGGAAGCAGCTTAGGCTGCACAATGGGTGAGAGCCTGGGGCCGGGTTCCATACGTAAAATCGAGGGAGAGACAGGCCGGTGCAGAAGGAAGCTGTCAGCTCCACCTGTTGTTTACGAGGCTGGTACCGTTGCCCCGTGTGTGCGTGCAGGCCTAGAGGCAACCCCCTAACTCGAAGCCACAACTCTGGTGAGAATCCGCGCTTCAGCTCCAATAGCCGTTCCCGAGGGTGGAAGCATTTTGCTGTGGGAATGCGTGAGAGCACTGCAAGGGAGTCCGAGAGCATTTTCGAAGTGAGGCTCAGGCCCCGGAAGAAGGCAGAACACGACTCCCCGCTTGCTTCATGAAGCTAGCGCTGCGGCCCCACTTTTGCATGGAAGTCTAATCGCTGGCACTCTTATTGGAAAAACAATACGACGGAGAAACCGCGCTTTAGCTACCATCCACCTCTGTGAGGCAGGAAGCAGTTTCCTGGCTACCGTGGGTGAGAGCCTGGGGAACGGTTTCCTCCCGTGCAAGCGAGGGAGAAGAAGTCCGGGCCAGAAGGCACCTCTTGACCCAGCTCTTGGTACCCGAAGCTAACACTACTGCTCCACGTGTGCAGAGGAATGCTCAGTGCTCCACACGGACGTGGCACAAAGAAGCCTGTAGAGAATCCCAGCTTCAGCTCATTCGCCTCTCCACGGGGTGGCAGCATTTTCCACTCTGCTGGAGGGCAAACCTGGGGAATGAGTCCCAGCAGAATTCCGAGGGAGAAATAAGCATGGGCAGAAGGCCCCTCTCCACTCAGCTCTTGTTTCGGGAACCCTAGATCGGCTCTCCCGTGTGTGCGTGGAGTCCTAACTGCCGTCCACCCAACGCAAAGGAACAAAACTGTAGAGAACCCTTGCCTCAGCAAAGATCGCCCTTCTTGAGCGTGAGCTTCATCAATTGTGTGTTTTTTGTGAAAGCTTGAGAAATGGAACATAGATGTAACTCTGAGTGAGACGCAGGAGTGTAAGGAAGGCTGCTGTCGACTCACCTCTTGGTTTAGGAGATTAGCACTGCTGTACCCTGTGTGCCTGGATGCCTAGTTACCAGGCTCCCAACGCCAAGAATCAATGCTACGGGCTTACTGCGCTGTGGTTAACTTTGCCGTTCCTGAAGCTGGAGTCCGTTCACCGTGTTCTTGCGTGAGACGCCGCGGAAAGGGTCCCATACGTGAAAGGGAGTGAGAAACAGGCCGGTGCGCGAGGCAGCTTCAACACACCTCTTGTTGATGAGGCTAGGACCCGGGCCCCGGGTGTGCCTGCAGGCCTAAAGCCAACCACCTCACTCAAAGGAACAACTCTGTAGAGAATGCCTGCTTCGACTGAAAGAGCCATGCCTGAGGGTAGACGCATTTTGCTGTGTGCATGCGTGAGCGCACTGCAAGTGAGTTCAAAGGAGCATTTTCCGTGTGAGGTTCAGGCCCCGGCAGAAGGCAGGACACGACTCCCCACTTGTTTCATGAAGCTAGCACTGCGGCCCCACTCTGGCATGGAAGGCTAATCGCTAGCGTTCCAACTGGGAGAAACAACACTGGAGGGAAACCGTGCTTTAGCTACCGTCGACCTCTCTGTGAGAGGAAGCAGGGTAGGGTGTGGGTGAGAGCCTGTGGGTCAGAGCCTGGGGACGGGTTCCATTACGTAAAATCGTGGGAGAGACAGGCCGGTGCCGAAGGCAGCCCTCAACTCACATCAGGCTTATGGGGCTAGTACCGATGCCCCGGGTGTGCGTGGAGGCTTAAAGACAACCGCCTAACTCGAAGGAGAGACTCGGTAGAGAATCCGGGCTTCAGCTAAAACAGCCGCTCCTGAGGGGGGAAGCATGTTGTGGTGTGCGTGCATGAGAGCACTGCAAGGGAGCCCAAAGCTTCTTGTCAGTGAGACTCAGGCCCCAAGCAGAAGGCAGAACACGACTGCCCGTGTGTTTGTCCTAGCCAGCGCTGCGGCCCTACCTTTGCATGGGAGTCTAAAGGCTAGCGTTCTAACTCGAAGAAACAACAGTGTACAGAAGCCGTGCTTTAGCTCCCGCGGCCTCTCTGTGGGAGGAAGCCGTTTAGGGTGTACTGTGGTTGAGAGCCTGGGGCCGGGTTCCGCACGTAAAATCGAGGGAGACACAGGCCGGTGCAGAAGGAAGCTGTCAGCTCCCCTCCTGTTTACGAGGCTAGTGCCGTTGCCCCGTGTGCGCCTGCAGGCCTAAAGCCAACCACCTCAGTGGAAGGAACACCTCTAGAGAGAATTCCTGCTGCAGCGAACATAGGCATTCCGGTGGCTGGAAGCATTTTGCTGTGTGCCTCTGCGTGAGCGCCCTGCAAGTGAGTCCAAAACCGTTTTCCGTGTGAGACTCGGGCCCCGGCAGTAGGCAGAACACGACTCCCCACTTGTTCCATGGAGCTAGCAGTGCGGCCCCACTTTTGCATGCACGTCTAATAGCTAGCGCTCTAACTGGGAGAAACAACACTGTAGAGAAACGGTGCTTGGGCTCCCGTCGACCTCTCCTGTGCGAGGAAGCAGTGGAGGGTGTACGGTGGGTGAGAGCCTGGGGACGGGTTCCATTTTGTAAAATCGGGCGAGAGACAAGGCCGGTACAGAAGGCAGCTCTCAACTCACATCATGGTTATGGGGCTGGTACCGTTGCCCCGGGTGTGCCTGCAGGCTCAAAGACAGCCACCTAACTCGAAGGCAAAACTCGGCAGAGAATGCGTGCTTCAGCTAAAACAGCCGCTTCTGAGGGTGGAAGCATTTTGTTGTGTGCGTGCGTGAGAGCACTGCAAGGGCGTCCCACATCTAATTCCGAGGGAGCCTCAGGCTGCTGCAGGAGGCAGCACTCGACTCCCCACTTGTATCATCAGGCTAGCACTGAGGCCCCACTGTTGCGTGGAAGTCCAATCCCTTGCGTTCTGCCTCGAAGCAAAAACGGTGTACACACACCGTGCTTTAGCTACCTTAGACCTTTCTGTGCGAGGAAGCATGTTAGGCTGCACAATGGGTGAGAGCCTGGGGCCGGGTTCCACACGTAAACTCGAGGGACAGACAGGCCGGTGCAGAAGGAAGCTGTCAGCTCCCCTCTTGTTTACGAGGCTAGTACCGTTGCCCCGTGTGCGCCTGCAGGCCTAAAGCCAACCACCTAAGTGGAAGGCACACCTCTAGAGAGAATTCCTGCTGCAGCGAACATAGGCATTCCTGCGGCTGGAAGCATTTTGCTGTGTGCCTCTGCGTGAGCGCCCTGCAAGTGAGTCCAAAACCGTTTTCCGTGTGAGACTCGGGCCCCGGCAGTAGGCAGAACACGACTCCCCACTTGTTCCGTGGAGCTAGCAGTGCGGCCCCACTTTTGCATGCACGTCTAATAGCTAGCGCTCTAACTGGGGGAAACAACACTGTAGAGAAACCGTGCTTTAGCTTCCGTGGACGTCTCTGTGCGAGGAAGCAGTTTAGGGTGTACGGTGGGTGAGAGCCTGGGGGAGGGTTCCATTTCGTAAAATCGAGGGAGAGGCAGGCCGGACAGAAGGCAGCTCTCAACTCACATCATGCTTATGGGGCTGGTACCGTTGCCCCGGGTGTGCCTGCAGGCTGAAAGTCAGCCACCTAACTCGAAGGAAAAACCCGGTGGGGAATCCGTGCTTCAGCTAAGCAGCCGCTCCTGAGGGTGTAAGCATTTTGTTTTGTGCGAGCGTGAGAGCAGTGCAAGGGAGTCCCAAACGTAATTCCGGGGGAGCCTGAGGCCGTTGCAAGGGGCAGCACACGACTCCCCACTTGTTTCCTCAAGCTAGCACCGAGGCCCCACTTTTGCATGGAAGTCTAATCGCTTGCGTTCTAACTCGAAGAAACCACAGTGAACAGACACCGTGCTTTAGCTACCTGAGACCTCTCTGTGGGAGGAAGCAGCTTAGGCTGCACAATGGGTGAGAGCCTGGGGCCGGGTTCCATACGTAAAATCGAGGGAGAGACAGGCCGGTGCAGAAGGAAGCTGTCAGCTCCACCTGTTGTTTACGAGGCTGGTACCGTTGCCCCGTGTGTGCGTGCAGGCCTAGAGGCAACCCCCTAACTCGAAGCCACAACTCTGGTGAGAATCCGCGCTTCAGCTCCAATAGCCGTTCCCGAGGGTGGAAGCATTTTGCTGTGGGAATGCGTGAGAGCACTGCAAGGGAGTCCGAGAGCATTTTCGAAGTGAGGCTCAGGCCCCGGAAGAAGGCAGAACACGACTCCCCGCTTGCTTCATGAAGCTAGCGCTGCGGCCCCACTTTTGCATGGAAGTCTAATCGCTGGCACTCTTATTGGAAAAACAATACGACGGAGAAACCGCGCTTTAGCTACCATCCACCTCTGTGAGGCAGGAAGCAGTTTCCTGGCTACCGTGGGTGAGAGCCTGGGGAACGGTTTCCTCCCGTGCAAGCGAGGGAGAAGAAGTCCGGGCCAGAAGGCACCTCTTGACCCAGCTCTTGGTACCCGAAGCTAACACTACTGCTCCACGTGTGCAGAGGAATGCTCAGTGCTCCACACGGACGTGGCACAAAGAAGCCTGTAGAGAATCCCAGCTTCAGCTCATTCGCCTCTCCACGGGGTGGCAGCATTTTCCACTCTGCTGGAGGGCAAACCTGGGGAATGAGTCCCAGCAGAATTCCGAGGGAGAAATAAGCATGGGCAGAAGGCCCCTCTCCACTCAGCTCTTGTTTCGGGAACCCTAGATCGGCTCTCCCGTGTGTGCGTGGAGTCCTAACTGCCGTCCACCCAACGCAAAGGAACAAAACTGTAGAGAACCCTTGCCTCAGCAAAGATCGCCCTTCTTGAGCGTGAGCTTCATCAATTGTGTGTTTTTGTGAAAGCTTGAGAAATGGAACATAGATGTAACTCTGAGTGAGACGCAGGAGTGTAAGGAAGGCTGCTGTCGACTCACCTCTTGGTTTAGGAGATTAGCACTGCTGTACCCTGTGTGCCTGGATGCCTAGTTACCAGGCTCCCAACGCCAAGAATCAATGCTACGGGCTTACTGCGCTGTGGTTAACTTTGCCGTTCCTGAAGCTGGAGTCCGTTCACCGTGTTCTTGCGTGAGACGCCGCGGAAAGGGTCCCATACGTGAAAGGGAGTGAGAAACAGGCCGGTGCGCGAGGCAGCTTCAACACACCGCTTGTTGATGAGGCTAGGACCCGGGCCCCGGGTGTGCCTGCAGGCCTAAAGCCAACCACCTCACTCAAAGGAACAACTCTGTAGAGAATGCCTGCTTCGACTGAAAGAGCCATGCCTGAGGGTGGACGCATTTTGCTGTGTGCATGCGTGAGCGCACTGCAAGTGAGTTCAAAGGAGCATTTTCCGTGTGAGGTTCAGGCCCCGGCAGAAGGCAGGACACGACTCCCCACTTGTTTCATGAAGCTAGCACTGCGGCCCCACTCTGGCATGGAAGGCTAATCGCTAGCGTTCCAACTGGGAGAAACAACACTGGAGGGAAACCGTGCTTTAGCTACCGTCGACCTCTCTGTGAGAGGAAGCAGGGTAGGGTGTGGGTGAGAGCCTGTGGGTCAGAGCCTGGGGACGGGTTCCATTACGTAAAATCGTGGGAGAGACAGGCCGGTGCCGAAGGCAGCCCTCAACTCACATCAGGCTTATGGGGCTAGTACCGATGCCCCGGGTGTGCGTGGAGGCTTAAAGACAACCGCCTAACTCGAAGGAGAGACTCGGTAGAGAATCCGGGCTTCAGCTAAAACAGCCGCTCCTGAGGGGGGAAGCATGTTGTGGTGTGCGTGCATGAGAGCACTGCAAGGGAGCCCAAAGCTTCTTGTCAGTGAGACTCAGGCCCCAAGCAGAAGGCAGAACACGACTGCCCGTGTGTTTGTCCTAGCCAGCGCTGCGGCCCTACCTTTGCATGGGAGTCTAAAGGCTAGCGTTCTAACTCGAAGAAACAACAGTGTACAGAAGCCGTGCTTTAGCTCCCGCGGCCTCTCTGTGGGAGGAAGCCGTTTAGGGTGTACTGTGGTTGAGAGCCTGGGGCCGGGTTCCGCACGTAAAATCGAGGGAGACACAGGCCGGTGCAGAAGGAAGCTGTCAGCTCCCCTCCTGTTTACGAGGCTAGTGCCGTTGCCCCGTGTGCGCCTGCAGGCCTAAAGCCAACCACCTCAGTGGAAGGAACACCTCTAGAGAGAATTCCTGCTGCAGCGAACATAGGCATTCCGGTGGCTGGAAGCATTTTGCTGTGTGCCTCTGCGTGAGCGCCCTGCAAGTGAGTCCAAAACCGTTTTCCGTGTGAGACTCGGGCCCCGGCAGTAGGCAGAACACGACTCCCCACTTGTTCCATGGAGCTAGCAGTGCGGCCCCACTTTTGCATGCACGTCTAATAGCTAGCGCTCTAACTGGGAGAAACAACACTGTAGAGAAACGGTGCTTGGGCTCCCGTCGACCTCTCCTGTGCGAGGAAGCAGTGGAGGGTGTACGGTGGGTGAGAGCCTGGGGACGGGTTCCATTTTGTAAAATCGGGCGAGAGACAAGGCCGGTACAGAAGGCAGCTCTCAACTCACATCATGGTTATGGGGCTGGTACCGTTGCCCCGGGTGTGCCTGCAGGCTCAAAGACAGCCACCTAACTCGAAGGCAAAACTCGGCAGAGAATGCGTGCTTCAGCTAAAACAGCCGCTTCTGAGGGTGGAAGCATTTTGTTGTGTGCGTGCGTGAGAGCACTGCAAGGGCGTCCCACATCTAATTCCGAGGGAGCCTCAGGCTGCTGCAGGAGGCAGCACTCGACTCCCCACTTGTATCATCAGGCTAGCACTGAGGCCCCACTGTTGCGTGGAAGTCCAATCCCTTGCGTTCTGCCTCGAAGCAAAAACGGTGTACACACACCGTGCTTTAGCTACCTTAGACCTTTCTGTGCGAGGAAGCATGTTAGGCTGCACAATGGGTGAGAGCCTGGGGCCGGGTTCCACACGTAAACTCGAGGGACAGACAGGCCGGTGCAGAAGGAAGCTGTCAGCTCCCCTCTTGTTTACGAGGCTAGTACCGTTGCCCCGTGTGCGCCTGCAGGCCTAAAGCCAACCACCTAAGTGGAAGGCACACCTCTAGAGAGAATTCCTGCTGCAGCGAACATAGGCATTCCTGCGGCTGGAAGCATTTTGCTGTGTGCCTCTGCGTGAGCGCCCTGCAAGTGAGTCCAAAACCGTTTTCCGTGTGAGACTCGGGCCCCGGCAGTAGGCAGAACACGACTCCCCACTTGTGCCGTGGAGCTAGCAGTGCGGCCCCACTTTTGCATGCACGTCTAATAGCTAGCGCTCTAACTGGGAGAAACAAAACTGTAGAGAAACCGTGCTTTAGCTTCCGTGGACGTCTCTGTGCGAGGAAGCAGTTTAGGGTGTACTGTGGGTGAGAGCCTGGGGGAGGGTTCCATTTCGTAAAATCGAGGGAGAGACAGGCCGGACAGAAGGCAGCTCTCAACTCACATCATGCTTATGGGGCTGGTACCGTTGCCCCGGGTGTGCCTGCAGGCTGAAAGTCAGCCACCTAACTCGAAGGAAAAACCCGGTGGGGAATCCGTGCTTCAGCTAAGCAGCCGCTCCTGAGGGTGTAAGCATTTTGTTTTGTGCGAGCGTGAGAGCAGTGCAAGGGAGTCCCAAACGTAATTCCGGGGGAGCCTGAGGCCGTTGCAAGGGGCAGCACACGACTCCCCACTTGTTTCCTCAAGCTAGCACCGAGGCCCCACTTTTGCATGGAAGTCTAATCGCTTGCGTTCTAACTCGAAGAAACCACAGTGAACAGACACCGTGCTTTAGCTACCTGAGACCTCTCTGTGGGAGGAAGCAGCTTAGGCTGCACAATGGGTGAGAGCCTGGGGCCGGGTTCCATACGTAAAATCGAGGGAGAGACAGGCCGGTGCAGAAGGAAGCTGTCAGCTCCACCTGTTGTTTACGAGGCTGGTACCGTTGCCCCGTGTGTGCGTGCAGGCCTAGAGGCAACCCCCTAACTCGAAGCCACAACTCTGGTGAGAATCCGCGCTTCAGCTCCAATAGCCGTTCCCGAGGGTGGAAGCATTTTGCTGTGGGAATGCGTGAGAGCACTGCAAGGGAGTCCGAGAGCATTTTCGAAGTGAGGCTCAGGCCCCGGAAGAAGGCAGAACACGACTCCCCGCTTGCTTCATGAAGCTAGCGCTGCGGCCCCACTTTTGCATGGAAGTCTAATCGCTGGCACTCTTATTGGAAAAACAATACGACGGAGAAACCGCGCTTTAGATACCATCCACCTCTGTGAGGCAGGAAGCAGTTTCCTGGCTACCGTGGGTGAGAGCCTGGGGAACGGTTTCCTCCCGTGCAAGCGAGGGAGAAGAAGTCCGGGCCAGAAGGCACCTCTTGACCCAGCTCTTGGTACCCGAAGCTAACACTACTGCTCCACGTGTGCAGAGGAATGCTCAGTGCTCCACACGGACGTGGCACAAAGAAGCCTGTAGAGAATCCCAGCTTCAGCTCATTCGCCTCTCCACGGGGTGGCAGCATTTTCCACTCTGCTGGAGGGCAAACCTGGGGAATGAGTCCCAGCAGAATTCCGAGGGAGAAATAAGCATGGGCAGAAGGCCCCTCTCCACTCAGCTCTTGTTTCGGGAACCCTAGATCGGCTCTCCCGTGTGTGCGTGGAGTCCTAACTGCCGTCCACCCAACGCAAAGGAACAAAACTGTAGAGAACCCTTGCCTCAGCAAAGATCGCCCTTCTTGAGCGTGAGCTTCATCAATTGTGTGTTTTTTGTGAAAGCTTGAGAAATGGAACATAGATGTAACTCTGAGTGAGACGCAGGAGTGTAAGGAAGGCTGCTGTCGACTCACCTCTTGGTTTAGGAGATTAGCACTGCTGTACCCTGTGTGCCTGGATGCCTAGTTACCAGGCTCCCAACGCCAAGAATCAATGCTACGGGCTTACTGCGCTGTGGTTAACTTTGCCGTTCCTGAAGCTGGAGTCCGTTCACCGTGTTCTTGCGTGAGACGCCGCGGAAAGGGTCCCATACGTGAAAGGGAGTGAGAAACAGGCCGGTGCGCGAGGCAGCTTCAACACACCTCTTGATGATGAGGCTAGGACCCGGGGCCCGGGTGTGCCTGCAGGCCTAAAGCCAACCACCTCACTCAAAGGAACAACTCTGTAGAGAATGCCTGCTTCGACTGAAAGAGCCATGCCTGAGGGTGGACGCATTTTGCTGTGTGCATGCGTGAGCGCACTGCAAGTGAGTTCAAAAGAGCATTTTCCGTGTGAGGTTCAGGCCCCGGCAGAAGGCAGGACACGACTCCCCACTTGTTTCATGAAGCTAGCACTGCGGCCCCACTCTGGCATGGAAGGCTAATCGCTAGCGTTCCAACTGGGAGAAACAACACTGGAGGGAAACCGTGCTTTAGCTACCGTCGACCTCTCTGTGAGAGGAAGCAGGGTAGGGTGTGGGTGAGAGCCTGTGGGTCAGAGCCTGGGGACGGGTTCCATTACGTAAAATCGTGGGAGAGACAGGCCGGTGCCGAAGGCAGCCCTCAACTCACATCAGGCTTATGGGGCTAGTACCGATGCCCCGGGTGTGCGTGGAGGCTTAAAGACAACCGCCTAACTCGAAGGAGAGACTCGGTAGAGAATCCGGGCTTCCGCTAAAACAGCCGCTCCTGAGGGGGGAAGCATGTTGTGGTGTGCGTGCATGAGAGCACTGCAAGGGAGCCCAAAGCTTCTTGTCAGTGAGACTCAGGCCCCAAGCAGAAGGCAGAACACGACTGCCCGTGTGTTTGTCCTAGCCAGCGCTGCGGCCCTACCTTTGCATGGGAGTCTAAAGGCTAGCGTTCTAACTCGAAGAAACAACAGTGTACAGAAGCCGTGCTTTAGCTCCCGCGGCCTCTCTGTGGGAGGAAGCCGTTTAGGGTGTACTGTGGTTGAGAGCCTGGGGCCGGGTTCCGCACGTAAAATCGAGGGAGACACAGGCCGGTGCAGAAGGAAGCTGTCAGCTCCCCTCCTGTTTACGAGGCTAGTACCGTTGCCCCGTGTGCGCCTGCAGGCCTAAAGCCAACCACCTGAGTGGAAGGAACACCTCTAGAGAGAATTCCTGCTGCAGCGAACATAGGCATTCCTGCGGCTGGAAGCATTTTGCTGTGTGCCTCTGCGTGAGCGCCCTGCAAGTGAGTCCAAAACCGTTTTCCGTGTGAGACTCGGGCCCGGCAGCAGGCGGAACACGACTCCCCACTTGTTCCGTGGAGCTAGCAGTGCGGCCCCACTTTTGCATGCACGTCTAATAGCTAGCGCTCTAACTGGGAGAAACAACACTGTAGAGAAACGGTGCTTGGGCTCCCGTCGACCTCTCCTGTGCGAGGAAGCAGTGGAGGGTGTACGGTGGGTGAGAGCCTGGGGACGGGTTCCATTTTGTAAAATCGGGCGAGAGACAAGGCCGGTACAGAAGGCAGCTCTCAACTCACATCATGGTTATGGGGCTGGTACCGTTGCCCCGGGTGTGCCTGCAGGCTCAAAGACAGCCACCTAACTCGAAGGCAAAACTCGGCAGAGAATGCGTGCTTCAGCTAAAACAGCCGCTTCTGAGGGTGGAAGCATTTTGTTGTGTGCGTGCGTGAGCGCACTGCAAGGGCGTCCCACATCTAATTCCGAGGGAGCCTCAGGCTGCTGCAGGAGGCAGCACTCGACTCCCCACTTGAATCATCAAGCTAGCACTGAGGCCCCACTGTTGCGTGGAAGTCCAATCCCTTGCGTTCTGCCTCGAAGCAAAAACAGTGTACACACACCGTGCTTTAGCTACCTTAGACCTTTCTGTGCGAGGAAGCATGTTAGGCTGCACAATGGGTGAGAGCCTGGGGCCGGGTTCCACACGTAAACTCGAGGGAGAGACAGGCCGGTGCAGAAGGAAGCTGTCAGCTCCCCTCCTGTTTACGAGGCTAGTACCGTTGCCCCGTGTGCGCCTGCAGGCCTAAAGCCAACCACCTAAGTGGAAGGAACACCTCTAGAGAGAATTCCTGCTGCAGCGAACATAGGCATTCCTGCGGCTGGAAGCATTTTGCTGTGTGCCTCTGCGTGAGCGCCCTGCAAGTGAGTCCAAGACCGTTTTCCGTGTGAGACTCAGGCCCCGGCAGTAGGCAGAACACGACTCCCCACTTGTTCCGTGGAGCTAGCAGTGCGGCCCCACTTTTGCATGCACGTCTAATAGCTAGCGCTCTAACTGGGGGAAACAACACTGTAGAGAAACCGTGCTTTTGCTTCCGTGGACGTCTCTGTGCGAGGAAGCAGTTTAGGGTGTACGGTGCGTGAGCGCCTGGGGGAGGGTTCCATTTCGTAAAATCGAGGGAGAGACAGGCCGGACAGAAGGCAGCTCTCAACTCACATCATGCTTATGGGGCTGGTACCGTTGCCCCGGGTGTGCCTGCAGGCTGAAAGTCAGCCACCTAACTCGAAGGAAAAACCCGGTGGGGAATCCGTGCTTCAGCTAAGCAGCCGCTCCTGAGGGTGTAAGCATTTTGTTTTGTGCGAGCGTGAGAGCAGTGCAAGGGAGTCCCAAACGTAATTCCGGGGGAGCCTGAGGCCGTTGCAAGGGGCAGCACACGACTCCCCACTTGTTTCCTCAAGCTAGCACCGAGGCCCCACTTTTGCATGGAAGTCTAATCGCTTGCGTTCTAACTCGAAGAAACCACAGTGAACAGACACCGTGCTTTAGCTACCTGAGACCTCTCTGTGGGAGGAAGCAGCTTAGGCTGCACAATGGGTGAGAGCCTGGGGCCGGGTTCCATACGTAAAATCGAGGGAGAGACAGGCCGGTGCAGAAGGAAGCTGTCAGCTCCACCTGTTGTTTACGAGGCTGGTACCGTTGCCCCGTGTGTGCGTGCAGGCCTAGAGGCAACCCCCTAACTCGAAGCCACAACTCTGGTGAGAATCCGCGCTTCAGCTCCAATAGCCGTTCCCGAGGGTGGAAGCATTTTGCTGTGGGAATGCGTGAGAGCACTGCAAGGGAGTCCGAGAGCATTTTCGAAGTGAGGCTCAGGCCCCGGAAGAAGGCAGAACACGACTCCCCGCTTGCTTCATGAAGCTAGCGCTGCGGCCCCACTTTTGCATGGAAGTCTAATCGCTGGCACTCTTATTGGAAAAACAATACGACGGAGAAACCGCGCTTTAGCTACCATCCACCTCTGTGAGGCAGGAAGCAGTTTCCTGGCTACCGTGGGTGAGAGCCTGGGGAACGGTTTCCTCCCGTGCAAGCGAGGGAGAAGAAGTCCGGGCCAGAAGGCACCTCTTGACCCAGCTCTTGGTACCCGAAGCTAACACTACTGCTCCACGTGTGCAGAGGAATGCTCAGTGCTCCACACGGACGTGGCACAAAGAAGCCTGTAGAGAATCCCAGCTTCAGCTCATTCGCCTCTCCACGGGGTGGCAGCATTTTCCACTCTGCTGGAGGGCAAACCTGGGGAATGAGTCCCAGCAGAATTCCGAGGGAGAAATAAGCATGGGCAGAAGGCCCCTCTCCACTCAGCTCTTGTTTCGGGAACCCTAGATCGGCTCTCCCGTGTGTGCGTGGAGTCCTAACTGCCGTCCACCCAACGCAAAGGAACAAAACTGTAGAGAACCCTTGCCTCAGCAAAGATCGCCCTTCTTGAGCGTGAGCTTCATCAATTGTGTGTTTTTTGTGAAAGCTTGAGAAATGGAACATAGATGTAACTCTGAGTGAGACGCAGGAGTGTAAGGAAGGCTGCTGTCGACTCACCTCTTGGTTTAGGAGATTAGCACTGCTGTACCCTGTGTGCCTGGATGCCTAGTTACCAGGCTCCCAACGCCAAGAATCAATGCTACGGGCTTACTGCGCTGTGGTTAACTTTGCCGTTCCTGAAGCTGGAGTCCGTTCACCGTGTTCTTGCGTGAGACGCCGCGGAAAGGGTCCCATACGTGAAAGGGAGTGAGAAACAGGCCGGTGCGCGAGGCAGCTTCAACACACCTCTTGATGATGAGGCTAGGACCCGGGGCCCGGGTGTGCCTGCAGGCCTAAAGCCAACCACCTCACTCAAAGGAACAACTCTGTAGAGAATGCCTGCTTCGACTGAAAGAGCCATGCCTGAGGGTGGACGCATTTTGCTGTGTGCATGCGTGAGCGCACTGCAAGTGAGTTCAAAAGAGCATTTTCCGTGTGAGGTTCAGGCCCCGGCAGAAGGCAGGACACGACTCCCCACTTGTTTCATGAAGCTAGCACTGCGGCCCCACTCTGGCATGGAAGGCTAATCGCTAGCGTTCCAACTGGGAGAAACAACACTGGAGGGAAACCGTGCTTTAGCTACCGTCGACCTCTCTGTGAGAGGAAGCAGGGTAGGGTGTGGGTGAGAGCCTGTGGGTCAGAGCCTGGGGACGGGTTCCATTACGTAAAATCGTGGGAGAGACAGGCCGGTGCCGAAGGCAGCCCTCAACTCACATCAGGCTTATGGGGCTAGTACCGATGCCCCGGGTGTGCGTGGAGGCTTAAAGACAACCGCCTAACTCGAAGGAGAGACTCGGTAGAGAATCCGGGCTTCCGCTAAAACAGCCGCTCCTGAGGGGGGAAGCATGTTGTGGTGTGCGTGCATGAGAGCACTGCAAGGGAGCCCAAAGCTTCTTGTCAGTGAGACTCAGGCCCCAAGCAGAAGGCAGAACACGACTGCCCGTGTGTTTGTCCTAGCCAGCGCTGCGGCCCTACCTTTGCATGGGAGTCTAAAGGCTAGCGTTCTAACTCGAAGAAACAACAGTGTACAGAAGCCGTGCTTTAGCTCCCGCGGCCTCTCTGTGGGAGGAAGCCGTTTAGGGTGTACTGTGGTTGAGAGCCTGGGGCCGGGTTCCGCACGTAAAATCGAGGGAGACACAGGCCGGTGCAGAAGGAAGCTGTCAGCTCCCCTCCTGTTTACGAGGCTAGTGCCGTTGCCCCGTGTGCGCCTGCAGGCCTAAAGCCAACCACCTGAGTGGAAGGAACACCTCTAGAGAGAATTCCTGCTGCAGCGAACATAGGCATTCCGGTGGCTGGAAGCATTTTGCTGTGTGCCTCTGCGTGAGCGCCCTGCAAGTGAGTCCAAAACCGTTTTCCGTGTGAGACTCGGGCCCCGGCAGTAGGCAGAACACGACTCCCCACTTGTTCCATGGAGCTAGCAGTGCGGCCCCACTTTTGCATGCACGTCTAATAGCTAGCGCTCTAACTGGGAGAAACAACACTGTAGAGAAACGGTGCTTGGGCTCCCGTCGACCTCTCCTGTGCGAGGAAGCAGTGGAGGGTGTACGGTGGGTGAGAGCCTGGGGACGGGTTCCATTTTGTAAAATCGGGCGAGAGACAAGGCCGGTACAGAAGGCAGCTCTCAACTCACATCATGGTTATGGGGCTGGTACCGTTGCCCCGGGTGTGCCTGCAGGCTCAAAGACAGCCACCTAACTCGAAGGCAAAACTCGGCAGAGAATGCGTGCTTCAGCTAAAACAGCCGCTTCTGAGGGTGGAAGCATTTTGTTGTGTGCGTGCGTGAGAGCACTGCAAGGGCGTCCCACATCTAATTCCGAGGGAGCCTCAGGCTGCTGCAGGAGGCAGCACTCGACTCCCCACTTGTATCATCAGGCTAGCACTGAGGCCCCACTGTTGCGTGGAAGTCCAATCCCTTGCGTTCTGCCTCGAAGCAAAAACGGTGTACACACACCGTGCTTTAGCTACCTTAGACCTTTCTGTGCGAGGAAGCATGTTAGGCTGCACAATGGGTGAGAGCCTGGGGCCGGGTTCCACACGTAAACTCGAGGGACAGACAGGCCGGTGCAGAAGGAAGCTGTCAGCTCCCCTCTTGTTTACGAGGCTAGTACCGTTGCCCCGTGTGCGCCTGCAGGCCTAAAGCCAACCACCTAAGTGGAAGGCACACCTCTAGAGAGAATTCCTGCTGCAGCGAACATAGGCATTCCTGCGGCTGGAAGCATTTTGCTGTGTGCCTCTGCGTGAGCGCCCTGCAAGTGAGTCCAAAACCGTTTTCCGTGTGAGACTCGGGCCCCGGCAGTAGGCAGAACACGACTCCCCACTTGTTCCGTGGAGCTAGCAGTGCGGCCCCACTTTTGCATGCACGTCTAATAGCTAGCGCTCTAACTGGGAGAAACAACACTGTAGAGAAACCGTGCTTTAGCTTCCGTGGACGTCTCTGTGCGAGGAAGCAGTTTAGGGTGTACTGTGGGTGAGAGCCTGGGGGAGGGTTCCATTTCGTAAAATCGAGGGAGAGACAGGCCGGACAGAAGGCAGCTCTCAACTCACATCATGCTTATGGGGCTGGTACCGTTGCCCCGGGTGTGCCTGCAGGCTGAAAGTCAGCCACCTAACTCGAAGGAAAAACCCGGTGGGGAATCCGTGCTTCAGCTAAGCAGCCGCTCCTGAGGGTGTAAGCATTTTGTTTTGTGCGAGCGTGAGAGCAGTGCAAGGGAGTCCCAAACGTAATTCCGGGGGAGCCTGAGGCCGTTGCAAGGGGCAGCACACGACTCCCCACTTGTTTCCTCAAGCTAGCACCGAGGCCCCACTTTTGCATGGAAGTCTAATCGCTTGCGTTCTAACTCGAAGAAACCACAGTGAACAGACACCGTGCTTTAGCTACCTGAGACCTCTCTGTGGGAGGAAGCAGCTTAGGCTGCACAATGGGTGAGAGCCTGGGGCCGGGTTCCATACGTAAAATCGAGGGAGAGACAGGCCGGTGCAGAAGGAAGCTGTCAGCTCCACCTGTTGTTTACGAGGCTGGTACCGTTGCCCCGTGTGTGCGTGCAGGCCTAGAGGCAACCCCCTAACTCGAAGCCACAACTCTGGTGAGAATCCGCGCTTCAGCTCCAATAGCCGTTCCCGAGGGTGGAAGCATTTTGCTGTGGGAATGCGTGAGAGCACTGCAAGGGAGTCCGAGAGCATTTTCGAAGTGAGGCTCAGGCCCCGGAAGAAGGCAGAACACGACTCCCCGCTTGCTTCATGAAGCTAGCGCTGCGGCCCCACTTTTGCATGGAAGTCTAATCGCTGGCACTCTTATTGGAAAAACAATACGACGGAGAAACCGCGCTTTAGCTACCATCCACCTCTGTGAGGCAGGAAGCAGTTTCCTGGCTACCGTGGGTGAGAGCCTGGGGAACGGTTTCCTCCCGTGCAAGCGAGGGAGAAGAAGTCCGGGCCAGAAGGCACCTCTTGACCCAGCTCTTGGTACCCGAAGCTAACACTACTGCTCCACGTGTGCAGAGGAATGCTCAGTGCTCCACACGGACGTGGCACAAAGAAGCCTGTAGAGAATCCCAGCTTCAGCTCATTCGCCTCTCCACGGGGTGGCAGCATTTTCCACTCTGCTGGAGGGCAAACCTGGGGAATGAGTCCCAGCAGAATTCCGAGGGAGAAATAAGCATGGGCAGAAGGCCCCTCTCCACTCAGCTCTTGTTTCGGGAACCCTAGATCGGCTCTCCCGTGTGTGCGTGGAGTCCTAACTGCCGTCCACCCAACGCAAAGGAACAAAACTGTAGAGAACCCTTGCCTCAGCAAAGATCGCCCTTCTTGAGCGTGAGCTTCATCAATTGTGTGTTTTTTGTGAAAGCTTGAGAAATGGAACATAGATGTAACTCTGAGTGAGACGCAGGAGTGTAAGGAAGGCTGCTGTCGACTCACCTCTTGGTTTAGGAGATTAGCACTGCTGTACCCTGTGTGCCTGGATGCCTAGTTACCAGGCTCCCAACGCCAAGAATCAATGCTACGGGCTTACTGCGCTGTGGTTAACTTTGCCGTTCCTGAAGCTGGAGTCCGTTCACCGTGTTCTTGCGTGAGACGCCGCGGAAAGGGTCCCATACGTGAAAGGGAGTGAGAAACAGGCCGGTGCGCGAGGCAGCTTCAACACACCTCTTGATGATGAGGCTAGGACCCGGGGCCCGGGTGTGCCTGCAGGCCTAAAGCCAACCACCTCACTCAAAGGAACAACTCTGTAGAGAATGCCTGCTTCGACTGAAAGAGCCATGCCTGAGGGTGGACGCATTTTGCTGTGTGCATGCGTGAGCGCACTGCAAGTGAGTTCAAAAGAGCATTTTCCGTGTGAGGTTCAGGCCCCGGCAGAAGGCAGGACACGACTCCCCACTTGTTTCATGAAGCTAGCACTGCGGCCCCACTCTGGCATGGAAGGCTAATCGCTAGCGTTCCAACTGGGAGAAACAACACTGGAGGGAAACCGTGCTTTAGCTACCGTCGACCTCTCTGTGAGAGGAAGCAGGGTAGGGTGTGGGTGAGAGCCTGTGGGTCAGAGCCTGGGGACGGGTTCCATTACGTAAAATCGTGGGAGAGACAGGCCGGTGCCGAAGGCAGCCCTCAACTCACATCAGGCTTATGGGGCTAGTACCGATGCCCCGGGTGTGCGTGGAGGCTTAAAGACAACCGCCTAACTCGAAGGAGAGACTCGGTAGAGAATCCGGGCTTCCGCTAAAACAGCCGCTCCTGAGGGGGGAAGCATGTTGTGGTGTGCGTGCATGAGAGCACTGCAAGGGAGCCCAAAGCTTCTTGTCAGTGAGACTCAGGCCCCAAGCAGAAGGCAGAACACGACTGCCCGTGTGTTTGTCCTAGCCAGCGCTGCGGCCCTACCTTTGCATGGGAGTCTAAAGGCTAGCGTTCTAACTCGAAGAAACAACAGTGTACAGAAGCCGTGCTTTAGCTCCCGCGGCCTCTCTGTGGGAGGAAGCCGTTTAGGGTGTACTGTGGTTGAGAGCCTGGGGCCGGGTTCCGCACGTAAAATCGAGGGAGACACAGGCCGGTGCAGAAGGAAGCTGTCAGCTCCCCTCCTGTTTACGAGGCTAGTACCGTTGCCCCGTGTGCGCCTGCAGGCCTAAAGCCAACCACCTGAGTGGAAGGAACACCTCTAGAGAGAATTCCTGCTGCAGCGAACATAGGCATTCCTGCGGCTGGAAGCATTTTGCTGTGTGCCTCTGCGTGAGCGCGCTGCAAGTGAGTCCAAAACCGTTTTCCGTGTGAGACTCGGGCCCCGGCAGCAGGCGGAACACGACTCCCCACTTGTTCCGTGGAGCTAGCAGTGCGGCCCCACTTTTGCATGCACGTCTAATAGCTAGCGCTCTAACTGGGAGAAACAACACTGTAGAGAAACGGTGCTTGGGCTCCCGTCGACCTCTCCTGTGCGAGGAAGCAGTGGAGGGTGTACGGTGGGTGAGAGCCTGGGGACGGGTTCCATTTTGTAAAATCGGGCGAGAGACAAGGCCGGTACAGAAGGCAGCTCTCAACTCACATCATGGTTATGGGGCTGGTACCGTTGCCCCGGGTGTGCCTGCAGGCTCAAAGACAGCCACCTAACTCGAAGGCAAAACTCGGCAGAGAATGCGTGCTTCAGCTAAAACAGCCGCTTCTGAGGGTGGAAGCATTTTGTTGTGTGCGTGCGTGAGCGCATTGCAAGGGCGTCCCACATCTAATTCCGAGGGAGCCTCAGGCTGCTGCAGGAGGCAGCACTCGACTCCCCACTTGAATCATCAAGCTAGCACTGAGGCCCCACTGTTGCGTGGAAGTCCAATCCCTTGCGTTCTGCCTCGAAGCAAAAACAGTGTACACACACCGTGCTTTAGCTACCTTAGACCTTTCTGTGCGAGGAAGCATGTTAGGCTGCACAATGGGTGAGAGCCTGGGGCCGGGTTCCACACGTAAACTCGAGGGAGAGACAGGCCGGTGCAGAAGGAAGCTGTCAGCTCCCCTCCTGTTTACGAGGCTAGTACCGTTGCCCCGTGTGCGCCTGCAGGCCTAAAGCCAACCACCTAAGTGGAAGGAACACCTCTAGAGAGAATTCCTGCTGCAGCGAACATAGGCATTCCTGCGGCTGGAAGCATTTTGCTGTGTGCCTCTGCGTGAGCGCCCTGCAAGTGAGTCCAAGACCGTTTTCCGTGTGAGACTCAGGCCCCGGCAGTAGGCAGAACACGACTCCCCACTTGTTCCGTGGAGCTAGCAGTGCGGCCCCACTTTTGCATGCACGTCTAATAGCTAGCGCTCTAACTGGGGGAAACAACACTGTAGAGAAACCGTGCTTTAGCTTCCGTGGACGTCTCTGTGCGAGGAAGCAGTTTAGGGTGTACGGTGGGTGAGAGCCTGGGGGAGGGTTCCATTTCGTAAAATCGAGGGAGAGACAGGCCGGACAGAAGGCAGCTCTCAACTCACATCATGCTTATGGGGCTGGTACCGTTGCCCCGGGTGTGCCTGCAGGCTGAAAGTCAGCCACCTAACTCGAAGGAAAAACTCGGTAGGGAATCCGTGCTTCAGCTAAGCAGCCGCTCCTGAGGGTGTAAGCATTTTGTTTTGTGCGAGCGTGAGAGCAGTGCAAGGGAGTCCCAAACGTAATTCCGGGGGAGCCTGAGGCCGTTGCAAGGGGCAGCACACGACTCCCCACTTGTTTCCTCAAGCTAGCACCGAGGCCCCACTTTTGCATGGAAGTCTAATCGCTTGCGTTCTAACTCGAAGAAACCACAGTGAACAGACACCGTGCTTTAGCTACCTGAGACCTCTCTGTGGGAGGAAGCAGCTTAGGCTGCACAATGGGTGAGAGCCTGGGGCCGGGTTCCATACGTAAAATCGAGGGAGAGACAGGCCGGTGCAGAAGGAAGCTGTCAGCTCCACCTGTTGTTTACGAGGCTGGTACCGTTGCCCCGTGTGTGCGTGCAGGCCTAGAGGCAACCCCCTAACTCGAAGCCACAACTCTGGTGAGAATCCGCGCTTCAGCTCCAATAGCCGTTCCCGAGGGTGGAAGCATTTTGCTGTGGGAATGCGTGAGAGCACTGCAAGGGAGTCCGAGAGCATTTTCGAAGTGAGGCTCAGGCCCCGGAAGAAGGCAGAACACGACTCCCCGCTTGCTTCATGAAGCTATCGCTGCGGCCCCACTTTTGCATGGAAGTCTAATCGCTGGCACTCTTATTGGAAAAACAATACGACGGAGAAACCGCGCTTTAGCTACCATCCACCTCTGTGAGGCAGGAAGCAGTTTCCTGGCTACCGTGGGTGAGAGCCTGGGGAACGGTTTCCTCCCGTGCAAGCGAGGGAGAAGAAGTCCGGGCCAGAAGGCACCTCTTGACCCAGCTCTTGGTACCCGAAGCTAACACTACTGCTCCACGTGTGCAGAGGAATGCTCAGTGCTCCACACGGACGTGGCACAAAGAAGCCTGTAGAGAATCCCAGCTTCAGCTCATTCGCCTCTCCACGGGGTGGCAGCATTTTCCACTCTGCTGGAGGGCAAACCTGGGGAATGAGTCCCAGCAGAATTCCGAGGGAGAAATAAGCATGGGCAGAAGGCCCCTCTCCACTCAGCTCTTGTTTCGGGAACCCTAGATCGGCTCTCCCGTGTGTGCGTGGAGTCCTAACTGCCGTCCACCCAACGCAAAGGAACAAAACTGTAGAGAACCCTTGCCTCAGCAAAGATCGCCCTTCTTGAGCGTGAGCTTCATCAATTGTGTGTTTTTGTGAAAGCTTGAGAAATGGAACATAGATGTAACTCTGAGTGAGACGCAGGAGTGTAAGGAAGGCTGCTGTCGACTCACCTCTTGGTTTAGGAGATTAGCACTGCTGTACCCTGTGTGCCTGGATGCCTAGTTACCAGGCTCCCAACGCCAAGAATCAATGCTACGGGCTTACTGCGCTGTGGTTAACTTTGCCGTTCCTGAAGCTGGAGTCCGTTCACCGTGTTCTTGCGTGAGACGCCGCGGAAAGGGTCCCATACGTGAAAGGGAGTGAGAAACAGGCCGGTGCGCGAGGCAGCTTCAACACACCTCTTGTTGATGAGGCTAGGACCCGGGCCCCGGGTGTGCCTGCAGGCCTAAAGCCAACCACCTCACTCAAAGGAACAACTCTGTAGAGAATGCCTGCTTCGACTGAAAGAGCCATGCCTGAGGGTAGACGCATTTTGCTGTGTGCATGCGTGAGCGCACTGCAAGTGAGTTCAAAGGAGCATTTTCCGTGTGAGGTTCAGGCCCCGGCAGAAGGCAGGACACGACTCCCCACTTGTTTCATGAAGCTAGCACTGCGGCCCCACTCTGGCATGGAAGGCTAATCGCTAGCGTTCCAACTGGGAGAAACAACACTGGAGGGAAACCGTGCTTTAGCTACCGTCGACCTCTCTGTGAGAGGAAGCAGGGTAGGGTGTGGGTGAGAGCCTGTGGGTCAGAGCCTGGGGACGGGTTCCATTACGTAAAATCGTGGGAGAGACAGGCCGGTGCCGAAGGCAGCCCTCAACTCACATCAGGCTTATGGGGCTAGTATCGATGCCCCGGGTGTGCGTGGAGGCTTAAAGACAACCGCCTAACTCGAAGGAGAGACTCGGTAGAGAATCCGGGCTTCAGCTAAAACAGCCGCTCCTGAGGGGGGAAGCATGTTGTGGTGTGCGTGCATGAGAGCACTGCAAGGGAGCCCAAAGCTTCTTGTCAGTGAGACTCAGGCCCCAAGCAGAAGGCAGAACACGACTGCCCTTGTGTTTGTCCTAGCCAGCGCTGCGGCCCTACCTTTGCATGGGAGTCTAAAGGCTAGCGTTCTAACTCGAAGAAACAACAGTGTACAGAAGCCGTGCTTTAGCTCCCGCCGCCTCTCTGTGGGAGGAAGCCGTTTAGGGTGTACTGTGGTTGAGAGCCTGGGGCCGGGTTCCGCACGTAAAATCGAGGGAGACACAGGCCGGTGCAGAAGGAAGCTGTCAGCTCCCCTCCTGTTTACGAGGCTAGTGCCGTTGCCCCGTGTGCGCCTGCAGGCCTAAAGCCAACCACCTGAGTGGAAGGAACACCTCTAGAGAGAATTCCTGCTGCAGCGAACATAGGCATTCCGGTGGCTGGAAGCATTTTGCTGTGTGCCTCTGCGTGAGCGCCCTGCAAGTGAGTCCAAAACCGTTTTCCGTGTGAGACTCGGGCCCCGGCAGTAGGCAGAACACGACTCCCCACTTGTTCCATGGAGCTAGCAGTGCGGCCCCACTTTTGCATGCACGTCTAATAGCTAGCGCTCTAACTGGGAGAAACAACACTGTAGAGAAACGGTGCTTGGGCTCCCGTCGACCTCTCCTGTGCGAGGAAGCAGTGGAGGGTGTACGGTGGGTGAGAGCCTGGGGACGGGTTCCATTTTGTAAAATCGGGCGAGAGACAAGGCCGGTACAGAAGGCAGCTCTCAACTCACATCATGGTTATGGGGCTGGTACCGTTGCCCCGGGTGTGCCTGCAGGCTCAAAGACAGCCACCTAACTCGAAGGCAAAACTCGGCAGAGAATGCGTGCTTCAGCTAAAACAGCCGCTTCTGAGGGTGGAAGCATTTTGTTGTGTGCGTGCGTGAGAGCACTGCAAGGGCGTCCCACATCTAATTCCGAGGGAGCCTCAGGCTGCTGCAGGAGGCAGCACTCGACTCCCCACTTGTATCATCAGGCTAGCACTGAGGCCCCACTGTTGCGTGGAAGTCCAATCCCTTGCGTTCTGCCTCGAAGCAAAAACGGTGTACACACACCGTGCTTTAGCTACCTTAGACCTTTCTGTGCGAGGAAGCATGTTAGGCTGCACAATGGGTGAGAGCCTGGGGCCGGGTTCCACACGTAAACTCGAGGGACAGACAGGCCGGTGCAGAAGGAAGCTGTCAGCTCCCCTCTTGTTTACGAGGCTAGTACCGTTGCCCCGTGTGCGCCTGCAGGCCTAAAGCCAACCACCTAAGTGGAAGGCACACCTCTAGAGAGAATTCCTGCTGCAGCGAACATAGGCATTCCTGCGGCTGGAAGCATTTTGCTGTGTGCCTCTGCGTGAGCGCCCTGCAAGTGAGTCCAAAACCGTTTACCGTGTGAGACTCGGGCCCCGGCAGTAGGCAGAACACGACTCCCCACTTGTTCCGTGGAGCTAGCAGTGCGGCCCCACTTTTGCATGCACGTCTAATAGCTAGCGCTCTAACTGGGAGAAACAACACTGTAGAGAAACCGTGCTTTAGCTTCCGTGGACGTCTCTGTGCGAGGAAGCAGTTTAGGGTGTACTGTGGGTGAGAGCCTGGGGGAGGGTTCCATTTCGTAAAATCGAGGGAGAGACAGGCCGGACAGAAGGCAGCTCTCAACTCACATCATGCTTATGGGGCTGGTACCGTTGCCCCGGGTGTGCCTGCAGGCTGAAAGTCAGCCACCTAACTCGAAGGAAAAACTCGGTAGGGAATCCGTGCTTCAGCTAAGCAGCCGCTCCTGAGGGTGTAAGCATTTTGTTTTGTGCGAGCGTGAGAGCAGTGCAAGGGAGTCCCAAACGTAATTCCGGGGGAGCCTGAGGCCGTTGCAAGGGGCAGCACACGACTCCCCACTTGTTTCCTCAAGCTAGCACCGAGGCCCCACTTTTGCATGGAAGTCTAATCGCTTGCGTTCTAACTCGAAGAAACCACAGTGAACAGACACCGTGCTTTAGCTACCTGAGACCTCTCTGTGGGAGGAAGCAGCTTAGGCTGCACAATGGGTGAGAGCCTGGGGCCGGGTTCCATACGTAAAATCGAGGGAGAGACAGGCCGGTGCAGAAGGAAGCTGTCAGCTCCACCTGTTGTTTACGAGGCTGGTACCGTTGCCCCGTGTGTGCGTGCAGGCCTAGAGGCAACCCCCTAACTCGAAGCCACAACTCTGGTGAGAATCCGCGCTTCAGCTCCAATAGCCGTTCCCGAGGGTGGAAGCATTTTGCTGTGGGAATGCGTGAGAGCACTGCAAGGGAGTCCGAGAGCATTTTCGAAGTGAGGCTCAGGCCCCGGAAGAAGGCAGAACACGACTCCCCGCTTGCTTCATGAAGCTAGCGCTGCGGCCCCACTTTTGCATGGAAGTCTAATCGCTGGCACTCTTATTGGAAAAACAATACGACGGAGAAACCGCGCTTTAGCTACCATCCACCTCTGTGAGGCAGGAAGCAGTTTCCTGGCTACCGTGGGTGAGAGCCTGGGGAACGGTTTCCTCCCGTGCAAGCGAGGGAGAAGAAGTCCGGGCCAGAAGGCACCTCTTGACCCAGCTCTTGGTACCCGAAGCTAACACTGCTGCTCCACGTGTGCAGAGGAATGCTCAGTGCTCCACACGGACGTGGCACAAAGAAGCCTGTAGAGAATCCCAGCTTCAGCTCATTCGCCTCTCCACGGGGTGGCAGCATTTTCCACTCTGCTGGAGGGCAAACCTGGGGAATGAGTCCCAGCAGAATTCCGAGGGAGAAATAAGCATGGGCAGAAGGCCCCTCTCCACTCAGCTCTTGTTTCGGGAACCCTAGATCGGCTCTCCCGTGTGTGCGTGGAGTCCTAACTGCCGTCCACCCAACGCAAAGGAACAAAACTGTAGAGAACCCTTGCCTCAGCAAAGATCGCCCTTCTTGAGCGTGAGCTTCATCAATTGTGTGTTTTTTGTGAAAGCTTGAGAAATGGAACATAGATGTAACTCTGAGTGAGACGCAGGAGTGTAAGGAAGGCTGCTGTCGACTCACCTCTTGGTTTAGGAGATTAGCACTGCTGTACCCTGTGTGCCTGGATGCCTAGTTACCAGGCTCCCAACGCCAAGAATCAATGCTACGGGCTTACTGCGCTGTGGTTAACTTTGCCGTTCCTGAAGCTGGAGTCCGTTCACCGTGTTCTTGCGTGAGACGCCGCGGAAAGGGTCCCATACGTGAAAGGGAGTGAGAAACAGGCCGGTGCGCGAGGCAGCTTCAACACACCTCTTGATGATGAGGCTAGGACCCGGGGCCCGGGTGTGCCTGCAGGCCTAAAGCCAACCACCTCACTCAAAGGAACAACTCTGTAGAGAATGCCTGCTTCGACTGAAAGAGCCATGCCTGAGGGTGGACGCATTTTGCTGTGTGCATGCGTGAGCGCACTGCAAGTGAGTTCAAAAGAGCATTTTCCGTGTGAGGTTCAGGCCCCGGCAGAAGGCAGGACACGACTCCCCACTTGTTTCATGAAGCTAGCACTGCGGCCCCACTCTGGCATGGAAGGCTAATCGCTAGCGTTCCAACTGGGAGAAACAACACTGGAGGGAAACCGTGCTTTAGCTACCGTCGACCTCTCTGTGAGAGGAAGCAGGGTAGGGTGTGGGTGAGAGCCTGTGGGTCAGAGCCTGGGGACGGGTTCCATTACGTAAAATCGTGGGAGAGACAGGCCGGTGCCGAAGGCAGCCCTCAACTCACATCAGGCTTATGGGGCTAGTACCGATGCCCCGGGTGTGCGTGGAGGCTTAAAGACAACCGCCTAACTCGAAGGAGAGACTCGGTAGAGAATCCGGGCTTCCGCTAAAACAGCCGCTCCTGAGGGGGGAAGCATGTTGTGGTGTGCGTGCATGAGAGCACTGCAAGGGAGCCCAAAGCTTCTTGTCAGTGAGACTCAGGCCCCAAGCAGAAGGCAGAACACGACTGCCCGTGTGTTTGTCCTAGCCAGCGCTGCGGCCCTACCTTTGCATGGGAGTCTAAAGGCTAGCGTTCTAACTCGAAGAAACAACAGTGTACAGAAGCCGTGCTTTAGCTCCCGCCGCCTCTCTGTGGGAGGAAGCCGTTTAGGGTGTACTGTGGTTGAGAGCCTGGGGCCGGGTTCCGCACGTAAAATCGAGGGAGACACAGGCCGGTGCAGAAGGAAGCTGTCAGCTCCCCTCCTGTTTACGAGGCTAGTGCCGTTGCCCCGTGTGCGCCTGCAGGCCTAAAGCCAACCACCTGAGTGGAAGGAACACCTCTAGAGAGAATTCCTGCTGCAGCGAACATAGGCATTCCGGTGGCTGGAAGCATTTTGCTGTGTGCCTCTGCGTGAGCGCCCTGCAAGTGAGTCCAAAACCGTTTTCCGTGTGAGACTCGGGCCCCGGCAGTAGGCAGAACACGACTCCCCACTTGTTCCATGGAGCTAGCAGTGCGGCCCCACTTTTGCATGCACGTCTAATAGCTAGCGCTCTAACTGGGAGAAACAACACTGTAGAGAAACGGTGCTTGGGCTCCCGTCGACCTCTCCTGTGCGAGGAAGCAGTGGAGGGTGTACGGTGGGTGAGAGCCTGGGGACGGGTTCCATTTTGTAAAATCGGGCGAGAGACAAGGCCGGTACAGAAGGCAGCTCTCAACTCACATCATGGTTATGGGGCTGGTACCGTTGCCCCGGGTGTGCCTGCAGGCTCAAAGACAGCCACCTAACTCGAAGGCAAAACTCGGCAGAGAATGCGTGCTTCAGCTAAAACAGCCGCTTCTGAGGGTGGAAGCATTTTGTTGTGTGCGTGCGTGAGAGCACTGCAAGGGCGTCCCACATCTAATTCCGAGGGAGCCTCAGGCTGCTGCAGGAGGCAGCACTCGACTCCCCACTTGTATCATCAGGCTAGCACTGAGGCCCCACTGTTGCGTGGAAGTCCAATCCCTTGCGTTCTGCCTCGAAGCAAAAACGGTGTACACACACCGTGCTTTAGCTACCTTAGACCTTTCTGTGCGAGGAAGCATGTTAGGCTGCACAATGGGTGAGAGCCTGGGGCCGGGTTCCACACGTAAACTCGAGGGACAGACAGGCCGGTGCAGAAGGAAGCTGTCAGCTCCCCTCTTGTTTACGAGGCTAGTACCGTTGCCCCGTGTGCGCCTGCAGGCCTAAAGCCAACCACCTAAGTGGAAGGCACACCTCTAGAGAGAATTCCTGCTGCAGCGAACATAGGCATTCCTGCGGCTGGAAGCATTTTGCTGTGTGCCTCTGCGTGAGCGCCCTGCAAGTGAGTCCAAAACCGTTTTCCGTGTGAGACTCGGGCCCCGGCAGTAGGCAGAACACGACTCCCCACTTGTGCCGTGGAGCTAGCAGTGCGGCCCCACTTTTGCATGCACGTCTAATAGCTAGCGCTCTAACTGGGAGAAACAACACTGTAGAGAAACCGTGCTTTAGCTTCCGTGGACGTCTCTGTGCGAGGAAGCAGTTTAGGGTGTACTGTGGGTGAGAGCCTGGGGGAGGGTTCCATTTCGTAAAATCGAGGGAGAGACAGGCCGGACAGAAGGCAGCTCTCAACTCACATCATGCTTATGGGGCTGGTACCGTTGCCCCGGGTGTGCCTGCAGGCTGAAAGTCAGCCACCTAACTCGAAGGAAAAACTCGGTAGGGAATCCGTGCTTCAGCTAAGCAGCCGCTCCTGAGGGTGTAAGCATTTTGTTTTGTGCGAGCGTGAGAGCAGTGCAAGGGAGTCCCAAACGTAATTCCGGGGGAGCCTGAGGCCGTTGCAAGGGGCAGCACACGACTCCCCACTTGTTTCCTCAAGCTAGCACCGAGGCCCCACTTTTGCATGGAAGTCTAATCGCTTGCGTTCTAACTCGAAGAAACCACAGTGAACAGACACCGTGCTTTAGCTACCTGAGACCTCTCTGTGGGAGGAAGCAGCTTAGGCTGCACAATGGGTGAGAGCCTGGGGCCGGGTTCCATACGTAAAATCGAGGGAGAGACAGGCCGGTGCAGAAGGAAGCTGTCAGCTCCACCTGTTGTTTACGAGGCTGGTACCGTTGCCCCGTGTGTGCGTGCAGGCCTAGAGGCAACCCCCTAACTCGAAGCCACAACTCTGGTGAGAATCCGCGCTTCAGCTCCAATAGCCGTTCCCGAGGGTGGAAGCATTTTGCTGTGGGAATGCGTGAGAGCACTGCAAGGGAGTCCGAGAGCATTTTCGAAGTGAGGCTCAGGCCCCGGAAGAAGGCAGAACACGACTCCCCGCTTGCTTCATGAAGCTAGCGCTGCGGCCCCACTTTTGCATGGAAGTCTAATCGCTGGCACTCTTATTGGAAAAACAATACGACGGAGAAACCGCGCTTTAGCTACCATCCACCTCTGTGAGGCAGGAAGCAGTTTCCTGGCTACCGTGGGTGAGAGCCTGGGGAACGGTTTCCTCCCGTGCAAGCGAGGGAGAAGAAGTCCGGGCCAGAAGGCACCTCTTGACCCAGCTCTTGGTACCCGAAGCTAACACTACTGCTCCACGTGTGCAGAGGAATGCTCAGTGCTCCACACGGACGTGGCACAAAGAAGCCTGTAGAGAATCCCAGCTTCAGCTCATTCGCCTCTCCACGGGGTGGCAGCATTTTCCACTCTGCTGGAGGGCAAACCTGGGGAATGAGTCCCAGCAGAATTCCGAGGGAGAAATAAGCATGGGCAGAAGGCCCCTCTCCACTCAGCTCTTGTTTCGGGAACCCTAGATCGGCTCTCCCGTGTGTGCGTGGAGTCCTAACTGCCGTCCACCCAACGCAAAGGAACAAAACTGTAGAGAACCCTTGCCTCAGCAAAGATCGCCCTTCTTGAGCGTGAGCTTCATCAATTGTGTGTTTTTTGTGAAAGCTTGAGAAATGGAACATAGATGTAACTCTGAGTGAGACGCAGGAGTGTAAGGAAGGCTGCTGTCGACTCACCTCTTGGTTTAGGAGATTAGCACTGCTGTACCCTGTGTGCCTGGATGCCTAGTTACCAGGCTCCCAACGCCAAGAATCAATGCTACGGGCTTACTGCGCTGTGGTTAACTTTGCCGTTCCTGAAGCTGGAGTCCGTTCACCGTGTTCTTGCGTGAGACGCCGCGGAAAGGGTCCCATACGTGAAAGGGAGTGAGAAACAGGCCGGTGCGCGAGGCAGCTTCAACACACCTCTTGATGATGAGGCTAGGACCCGGGGCCCGGGTGTGCCTGCAGGCCTAAAGCCAACCACCTCACTCAAAGGAACAACTCTGTAGAGAATGCCTGCTTCGACTGAAAGAGCCATGCCTGAGGGTGGACGCATTTTGCTGTGTGCATGCGTGAGCGCACTGCAAGTGAGTTCAAAAGAGCATTTTCCGTGTGAGGTTCAGGCCCCGGCAGAAGGCAGGACACGACTCCCCACTTGTTTCATGAAGCTAGCACTGCGGCCCCACTCTGGCATGGAAGGCTAATCGCTAGCGTTCCAACTGGGAGAAACAACACTGGAGGGAAACCGTGCTTTAGCTACCGTCGACCTCTCTGTGAGAGGAAGCAGGGTAGGGTGTGGGTGAGAGCCTGTGGGTCAGAGCCTGGGGACGGGTTCCATTACGTAAAATCGTGGGAGAGACAGGCCGGTGCCGAAGGCAGCCCTCAACTCACATCAGGCTTATGGGGCTAGTACCGATGCCCCGGGTGTGCGTGGAGGCTTAAAGACAACCGCCTAACTCGAAGGAGAGACTCGGTAGAGAATCCGGGCTTCCGCTAAAACAGCCGCTCCTGAGGGGGGAAGCATGTTGTGGTGTGCGTGCATGAGAGCACTGCAAGGGAGCCCAAAGCTTCTTGTCAGTGAGACTCAGGCCCCAAGCAGAAGGCAGAACACGACTGCCCGTGTGTTTGTCCTAGCCAGCGCTGCGGCCCTACCTTTGCATGGGAGTCTAAAGGCTAGCGTTCTAACTCGAAGAAACAACAGTGTACAGAAGCCGTGCTTTAGCTCCCGCGGCCTCTCTGTGGGAGGAAGCCGTTTAGGGTGTACTGTGGTTGAGAGCCTGGGGCCGGGTTCCGCACGTAAAATCGAGGGAGACACAGGCCGGTGCAGAAGGAAGCTGTCAGCTCCCCTCCTGTTTACGAGGCTAGTACCGTTGCCCCGTGTGCGCCTGCAGGCCTAAAGCCAACCACCTGAGTGGAAGGAACACCTCTAGAGAGAATTCCTGCTGCAGCGAACATAGGCATTCCTGCGGCTGGAAGCATTTTGCTGTGTGCCTCTGCGTGAGCGCCCTGCAAGTGAGTCCAAAACCGTTTTCCGTGTGAGACTCGGGCCCCGGCAGCAGGCGGAACACGACTCCCCACTTGTTCCGTGGAGCTAGCAGTGCGGCCCCACTTTTGCATGCACGTCTAATAGCTAGCGCTCTAACTGGGAGAAACAACACTGTAGAGAAACGGTGCTTGGGCTCCCGTCGACCTCTCCTGTGCGAGGAAGCAGTGGAGGGTGTACGGTGGGTGAGAGCCTGGGGACGGGTTCCATTTTGTAAAATCGGGCGAGAGACAAGGCCGGTACAGAAGGCAGCTCTCAACTCACATCATGGTTATGGGGCTGGTACCGTTGCCCCGGGTGTGCCTGCAGGCTCAAAGACAGCCACCTAACTCGAAGGCAAAACTCGGCAGAGAATGCGTGCTTCAGCTAAAACAGCCGCTTCTGAGGGTGGAAGCATTTTGTTGTGTGCGTGCGTGAGCGCACTGCAAGGGCGTCCCACATCTAATTCCGAGGGAGCCTCAGGCTGCTGCAGGAGGCAGCACTCGACTCCCCACTTGAATCATCAAGCTAGCACTGAGGCCCCACTGTTGCGTGGAAGTCCAATCCCTTGCGTTCTGCCTCGAAGCAAAAACAGTGTACACACACCGTGCTTTAGCTACCTTAGACCTTTCTGTGCGAGGAAGCATGTTAGGCTGCACAATGGGTGAGAGCCTGGGGCCGGGTTCCACACGTAAACTCGAGGGAGAGACAGGCCGGTGCAGAAGGAAGCTGTCAGCTCCCCTCCTGTTTACGAGGCTAGTACCGTTGCCCCGTGTGCGCCTGCAGGCCTAAAGCCAACCACCTAAGTGGAAGGAACACCTCTAGAGAGAATTCCTGCTGCAGCGAACATAGGCATTCCTGCGGCTGGAAGCATTTTGCTGTGTGCCTCTGCGTGAGCGCCCTGCAAGTGAGTCCAAGACCGTTTTCCGTGTGAGACTCAGGCCCCGGCAGTAGGCAGAACACGACTCCCCACTTGTTCCGTGGAGCTAGCAGTGCGGCCCCACTTTTGCATGCACGTCTAATAGCTAGCGCTCTAACTGGGGGAAACAACACTGTAGAGAAACCGTGCTTTTGCTTCCGTGGACGTCTCTGTGCGAGGAAGCAGTTTAGGGTGTACGGTGCGTGAGCGCCTGGGGGAGGGTTCCATTTCGTAAAATCGAGGGAGAGACAGGCCGGACAGAAGGCAGCTCTCAACTCACATCATGCTTATGGGGCTGGTACCGTTGCCCCGGGTGTGCCTGCAGGCTGAAAGTCAGCCACCTAACTCGAAGGAAAAACCCGGTGGGGAATCCGTGCTTCAGCTAAGCAGCCGCTCCTGAGGGTGTAAGCATTTTGTTTTGTGCGAGCGTGAGAGCAGTGCAAGGGAGTCCCAAACGTAATTCCGGGGGAGCCTGAGGCCGTTGCAAGGGGCAGCACACGACTCCCCACTTGTTTCCTCAAGCTAGCACCGAGGCCCCACTTTTGCATGGAAGTCTAATCGCTTGCGTTCTAACTCGAAGAAACCACAGTGAACAGACACCGTGCTTTAGCTACCTGAGACCTCTCTGTGGGAGGAAGCAGCTTAGGCTGCACAATGGGTGAGAGCCTGGGGCCGGGTTCCATACGTAAAATCGAGGGAGAGACAGGCCGGTGCAGAAGGAAGCTGTCAGCTCCACCTGTTGTTTACGAGGCTGGTACCGTTGCCCCGTGTGTGCGTGCAGGCCTAGAGGCAACCCCCTAACTCGAAGCCACAACTCTGGTGAGAATCCGCGCTTCAGCTCCAATAGCCGTTCCCGAGGGTGGAAGCATTTTGCTGTGGGAATGCGTGAGAGCACTGCAAGGGAGTCCGAGAGCATTTTCGAAGTGAGGCTCAGGCCCCGGAAGAAGGCAGAACACGACTCCCCGCTTGCTTCATGAAGCTAGCGCTGCGGCCCCACTTTTGCATGGAAGTCTAATCGCTGGCACTCTTATTGGAAAAACAATACGACGGAGAAACCGCGCTTTAGCTACCATCCACCTCTGTGAGGCAGGAAGCAGTTTCCTGGCTACCGTGGGTGAGAGCCTGGGGAACGGTTTCCTCCCGTGCAAGCGAGGGAGAAGAAGTCCGGGCCAGAAGGCACCTCTTGACCCAGCTCTTGGTACCCGAAGCTAACACTACTGCTCCACGTGTGCAGAGGAATGCTCAGTGCTCCACACGGACGTGGCACAAAGAAGCCTGTAGAGAATCCCAGCTTCAGCTCATTCGCCTCTCCACGGGGTGGCAGCATTTTCCACTCTGCTGGAGGGCAAACCTGGGGAATGAGTCCCAGCAGAATTCCGAGGGAGAAATAAGCATGGGCAGAAGGCCCCTCTCCACTCAGCTCTTGTTTCGGGAACCCTAGATCGGCTCTCCCGTGTGTGCGTGGAGTCCTAACTGCCGTCCACCCAACGCAAAGGAACAAAACTGTAGAGAACCCTTGCCTCAGCAAAGATCGCCCTTCTTGAGCGTGAGCTTCATCAATTGTGTGTTTTTGTGAAAGCTTGAGAAATGGAACATAGATGTAACTCTGAGTGAGACGCAGGAGTGTAAGGAAGGCTGCTGTCGACTCACCTCTTGGTTTAGGAGATTAGCACTGCTGTACCCTGTGTGCCTGGATGCCTAGTTACCAGGCTCCCAACGCCAAGAATCAATGCTACGGGCTTACTGCGCTGTGGTTAACTTTGCCGTTCCTGAAGCTGGAGTCCGTTCACCGTGTTCTTGCGTGAGACGCCGCGGAAAGGGTCCCATACGTGAAAGGGAGTGAGAAACAGGCCGGTGCGCGAGGCAGCTTCAACACACCTCTTGTTGATGAGGCTAGGACCCGGGCCCCGGGTGTGCCTGCAGGCCTAAAGCCAACCACCTCACTCAAAGGAACAACTCTGTAGAGAATGCCTGCTTCGACTGAAAGAGCCATGCCTGAGGGTAGACGCATTTTGCTGTGTGCATGCGTGAGCGCACTGCAAGTGAGTTCAAAGGAGCATTTTCCGTGTGAGGTTCAGGCCCCGGCAGAAGGCAGGACACGACTCCCCACTTGTTTCATGAAGCTAGCACTGCGGCCCCACTCTGGCATGGAAGGCTAATCGCTAGCGTTCCAACTGGGAGAAACAACACTGGAGGGAAACCGTGCTTTAGCTACCGTCGACCTCTCTGTGAGAGGAAGCAGGGTAGGGTGTGGGTGAGAGCCTGTGGGTCAGAGCCTGGGGACGGGTTCCATTACGTAAAATCGTGGGAGAGACAGGCCGGTGCCGAAGGCAGCCCTCAACTCACATCAGGCTTATGGGGCTAGTACCGATGCCCCGGGTGTGCGTGGAGGCTTAAAGACAACCGCCTAACTCGAAGGAGAGACTCGGTAGAGAATCCGGGCTTCAGCTAAAACAGCCGCTCCTGAGGGGGGAAGCATGTTGTGGTGTGCGTGCATGAGAGCACTGCAAGGGAGCCCAAAGCTTCTTGTCAGTGAGACTCAGGCCCCAAGCAGAAGGCAGAACACGACTGCCCGTGTGTTTGTCCTAGCCAGCGCTGCGGCCCTACCTTTGCATGGGAGTCTAAAGGCTAGCGTTCTAACTCGAAGAAACAACAGTGTACAGAAGCCGTGCTTTAGCTCCCGCCGCCTCTCTGTGGGAGGAAGCCGTTTAGGGTGTACTGTGGTTGAGAGCCTGGGGCCGGGTTCCGCACGTAAAATCGAGGGAGACACAGGCCGGTGCAGAAGGAAGCTGTCAGCTCCCCTCCTGTTTACGAGGCTAGTGCCGTTGCCCCGTGTGCGCCTGCAGGCCTAAAGCCAACCACCTGAGTGGAAGGAACACCTCTAGAGAGAATTCCTGCTGCAGCGAACATAGGCATTCCGGTGGCTGGAAGCATTTTGCTGTGTGCCTCTGCGTGAGCGCCCTGCAAGTGAGTCCAAAACCGTTTTCCGTGTGAGACTCGGGCCCCGGCAGTAGGCAGAACACGACTCCCCACTTGTTCCATGGAGCTAGCAGTGCGGCCCCACTTTTGCATGCACGTCTAATAGCTAGCGCTCTAACTGGGAGAAACAACACTGTAGAGAAACGGTGCTTGGGCTCCCGTCGACCTCTCCTGTGCGAGGAAGCAGTGGAGGGTGTACGGTGGGTGAGAGCCTGGGGACGGGTTCCATTTTGTAAAATCGGGCGAGAGACAAGGCCGGTACAGAAGGCAGCTCTCAACTCACATCATGGTTATGGGGCTGGTACCGTTGCCCCGGGTGTGCCTGCAGGCTCAAAGACAGCCACCTAACTCGAAGGCAAAACTCGGCAGAGAATGCGTGCTTCAGCTAAAACAGCCGCTTCTGAGGGTGGAAGCATTTTGTTGTGTGCGTGCGTGAGAGCACTGCAAGGGCGTCCCACATCTAATTCCGAGGGAGCCTCAGGCTGCTGCAGGAGGCAGCACTCGACTCCCCACTTGTATCATCAGGCTAGCACTGAGGCCCCACTGTTGCGTGGAAGTCCAATCCCTTGCGTTCTGCCTCGAAGCAAAAACGGTGTACACACACCGTGCTTTAGCTACCTTAGACCTTTCTGTGCGAGGAAGCATGTTAGGCTGCACAATGGGTGAGAGCCTGGGGCCGGGTTCCACACGTAAACTCGAGGGACAGACAGGCCGGTGCAGAAGGAAGCTGTCAGCTCCCCTCTTGTTTACGAGGCTAGTACCGTTGCCCCGTGTGCGCCTGCAGGCCTAAAGCCAACCACCTAAGTGGAAGGCACACCTCTAGAGAGAATTCCTGCTGCAGCGAACATAGGCATTCCTGCGGCTGGAAGCATTTTGCTGTGTGCCTCTGCGTGAGCGCCCTGCAAGTGAGTCCAAAACCGTTTTCCGTGTGAGACTCGGGCCCCGGCAGTAGGCAGAACACGACTCCCCACTTGTGCCGTGGAGCTAGCAGTGCGGCCCCACTTTTGCATGCACGTCTAATAGCTAGCGCTCTAACTGGGAGAAACAAAACTGTAGAGAAACCGTGCTTTAGCTTCCGTGGACGTCTCTGTGCGAGGAAGCAGTTTAGGGTGTACTGTGGGTGAGAGCCTGGGGGAGGGTTCCATTTCGTAAAATCGAGGGAGAGACAGGCCGGACAGAAGGCAGCTCTCAACTCACATCATGCTTATGGGGCTGGTACCGTTGCCCCGGGTGTGCCTGCAGGCTGAAAGTCAGCCACCTAACTCGAAGGAAAAACTCGGTAGGGAATCCGTGCTTCAGCTAAGCAGCCGCTCCTGAGGGTGTAAGCATTTTGTTTTGTGCGAGCGTGAGAGCAGTGCAAGGGAGTCCCAAACGTAATTCCGGGGGAGCCTGAGGCCGTTGCAAGGGGCAGCACACGACTCCCCACTTGTTTCCTCAAGCTAGCACCGAGGCCCCACTTTTGCATGGAAGTCTAATCGCTTGCGTTCTAACTCGAAGAAACCACAGTGAACAGACACCGTGCTTTAGCTACCTGAGACCTCTCTGTGGGAGGAAGCAGCTTAGGCTGCACAATGGGTGAGAGCCTGGGGCCGGGTTCCATACGTAAAATCGAGGGAGAGACAGGCCGGTGCAGAAGGAAGCTGTCAGCTCCACCTGTTGTTTACGAGGCTGGTACCGTTGCCCCGTGTGTGCGTGCAGGCCTAGAGGCAACCCCCTAACTCGAAGCCACAACTCTGGTGAGAATCCGCGCTTCAGCTCCAATAGCCGTTCCCGAGGGTGGAAGCATTTTGCTGTGGGAATGCGTGAGAGCACTGCAAGGGAGTCCGAGAGCATTTTCGAAGTGAGGCTCAGGCCCCGGAAGAAGGCAGAACACGACTCCCCGCTTGCTTCATGAAGCTAGCGCTGCGGCCCCACTTTTGCATGGAAGTCTAATCGCTGGCACTCTTATTGGAAAAACAATACGACGGAGAAACCGCGCTTTAGCTACCATCCACCTCTGTGAGGCAGGAAGCAGTTTCCTGGCTACCGTGGGTGAGAGCCTGGGGAACGGTTTCCTCCCGTGCAAGCGAGGGAGAAGAAGTCCGGGCCAGAAGGCACCTCTTGACCCAGCTCTTGGTACCCGAAGCTAACACTACTGCTCCACGTGTGCAGAGGAATGCTCAGTGCTCCACACGGACGTGGCACAAAGAAGCCTGTAGAGAATCCCAGCTTCAGCTCATTCGCCTCTCCACGGGGTGGCAGCATTTTCCACTCTGCTGGAGGGCAAACCTGGGGAATGAGTCCCAGCAGAATTCCGAGGGAGAAATAAGCATGGGCAGAAGGCCCCTCTCCACTCAGCTCTTGTTTCGGGAACCCTAGATCGGCTCTCCCGTGTGTGCGTGGAGTCCTAACTGCCGTCCACCCAACGCAAAGGAACAAAACTGTAGAGAACCCTTGCCTCAGCAAAGATCGCCCTTCTTGAGCGTGAGCTTCATCAATTGTGTGTTTTTTGTGAAAGCTTGAGAAATGGAACATAGATGTAACTCTGAGTGAGACGCAGGAGTGTAAGGAAGGCTGCTGTCGACTCACCTCTTGGTTTAGGAGATTAGCACTGCTGTACCCTGTGTGCCTGGATGCCTAGTTACCAGGCTCCCAACGCCAAGAATCAATGCTACGGGCTTACTGCGCTGTGGTTAACTTTGCCGTTCCTGAAGCTGGAGTCCGTTCACCGTGTTCTTGCGTGAGACGCCGCGGAAAGGGTCCCATACGTGAAAGGGAGTGAGAAACAGGCCGGTGCGCGAGGCAGCTTCAACACACCTCTTGATGATGAGGCTAGGACCCGGGGCCCGGGTGTGCCTGCAGGCCTAAAGCCAACCACCTCACTCAAAGGAACAACTCTGTAGAGAATGCCTGCTTCGACTGAAAGAGCCATGCCTGAGGGTGGACGCATTTTGCTGTGTGCATGCGTGAGCGCACTGCAAGTGAGTTCAAAAGAGCATTTTCCGTGTGAGGTTCAGGCCCCGGCAGAAGGCAGGACACGACTCCCCACTTGTTTCATGAAGCTAGCACTGCGGCCCCACTCTGGCATGGAAGGCTAATCGCTAGCGTTCCAACTGGGAGAAACAACACTGGAGGGAAACCGTGCTTTAGCTACCGTCGACCTCTCTGTGAGAGGAAGCAGGGTAGGGTGTGGGTGAGAGCCTGTGGGTCAGAGCCTGGGGACGGGTTCCATTACGTAAAATCGTGGGAGAGACAGGCCGGTGCCGAAGGCAGCCCTCAACTCACATCAGGCTTATGGGGCTAGTACCGATGCCCCGGGTGTGCGTGGAGGCTTAAAGACAACCGCCTAACTCGAAGGAGAGACTCGGTAGAGAATCCGGGCTTCCGCTAAAACAGCCGCTCCTGAGGGGGGAAGCATGTTGTGGTGTGCGTGCATGAGAGCACTGCAAGGGAGCCCAAAGCTTCTTGTCAGTGAGACTCAGGCCCCAAGCAGAAGGCAGAACACGACTGCCCGTGTGTTTGTCCTAGCCAGCGCTGCGGCCCTACCTTTGCATGGGAGTCTAAAGGCTAGCGTTCTAACTCGAAGAAACAACAGTGTACAGAAGCCGTGCTTTAGCTCCCGCGGCCTCTCTGTGGGAGGAAGCCGTTTAGGGTGTACTGTGGTTGAGAGCCTGGGGCCGGGTTCCGCACGTAAAATCGAGGGAGACACAGGCCGGTGCAGAAGGAAGCTGTCAGCTCCCCTCCTGTTTACGAGGCTAGTACCGTTGCCCCGTGTGCGCCTGCAGGCCTAAAGCCAACCACCTGAGTGGAAGGAACACCTCTAGAGAGAATTCCTGCTGCAGCGAACATAGGCATTCCTGCGGCTGGAAGCATTTTGCTGTGTGCCTCTGCGTGAGCGCCCTGCAAGTGAGTCCAAAACCGTTTTCCGTGTGAGACTCGGGCCCCGGCAGCAGGCGGAACACGACTCCCCACTTGTTCCGTGGAGCTAGCAGTGCGGCCCCACTTTTGCATGCACGTCTAATAGCTAGCGCTCTAACTGGGAGAAACAACACTGTAGAGAAACGGTGCTTGGGCTCCCGTCGACCTCTCCTGTGCGAGGAAGCAGTGGAGGGTGTACGGTGGGTGAGAGCCTGGGGACGGGTTCCATTTTGTAAAATCGGGCGAGAGACAAGGCCGGTACAGAAGGCAGCTCTCAACTCACATCATGGTTATGGGGCTGGTACCGTTGCCCCGGGTGTGCCTGCAGGCTCAAAGACAGCCACCTAACTCGAAGGCAAAACTCGGCAGAGAATGCGTGCTTCAGCTAAAACAGCCGCTTCTGAGGGTGGAAGCATTTTGTTGTGTGCGTGCGTGAGCGCACTGCAAGGGCGTCCCACATCTAATTCCGAGGGAGCCTCAGGCTGCTGCAGGAGGCAGCACTCGACTCCCCACTTGAATCATCAAGCTAGCACTGAGGCCCCACTGTTGCGTGGAAGTCCAATCCCTTGCGTTCTGCCTCGAAGCAAAAACAGTGTACACACACCGTGCTTTAGCTACCTTAGACTTTTCTGTGCGAGGAAGCATGTTAGGCTGCACAATGGGTGAGAGCCTGGGGCCGGGTTCCACACGTAAACTCGAGGGAGAGACAGGCCGGTGCAGAAGGAAGCTGTCAGCTCCCCTCCTGTTTACGAGGCTAGTACCGTTGCCCCGTGTGCGCCTGCAGGCCTAAAGCCAACCACCTAAGTGGAAGGAACACCTCTAGAGAGAATTCCTGCTGCAGCGAACATAGGCATTCCTGCGGCTGGAAGCATTTTGCTGTGTGCCTCTGCGTGAGCGCCCTGCAAGTGAGTCCAAGACCGTTTTCCGTGTGAGACTCGGGCCCCGGCAGTAGGCAGAACACGACTCCCCACTTGTTCCGTGGAGCTAGCAGTGCGGCCCCACTTTTGCATGCACGTCTAATAGCTAGCGCTCTAACTGGGGGAAACAACACTGTAGAGAAACCGTGCTTTTGCTTCCGTGGACGTCTCTGTGCGAGGAAGCAGTTTAGGGTGTACGGTGCGTGAGCGCCTGGGGGAGGGTTCCATTTCGTAAAATCGAGGGAGAGACAGGCCGGACAGAAGGCAGCTCTCAACTCACATCATGCTTATGGGGCTGGTACCGTTGCCCCGGGTGTGCCTGCAGGCTGAAAGTCAGCCACCTAACTCGAAGGAAAAACCCGGTGGGGAATCCGTGCTTCAGCTAAGCAGCCGCTCCTGAGGGTGTAAGCATTTTGTTTTGTGCGAGCGTGAGAGCAGTGCAAGGGAGTCCCAAACGTAATTCCGGGGGAGCCTGAGGCCGTTGCAAGGGGCAGCACACGACTCCCCACTTGTTTCCTCAAGCTAGCACCGAGGCCCCACTTTTGCATGGAAGTCTAATCGCTTGCGTTCTAACTCGAAGAAACCACAGTGAACAGACACCGTGCTTTAGCTACCTGAGACCTCTCTGTGGGAGGAAGCAGCTTAGGCTGCACAATGGGTGAGAGCCTGGGGCCGGGTTCCATACGTAAAATCGAGGGAGAGACAGGCCGGTGCAGAAGGAAGCTGTCAGCTCCACCTGTTGTTTACGAGGCTGGTACCGTTGCCCCGTGTGTGCGTGCAGGCCTAGAGGCAACCCCCTAACTCGAAGCCACAACTCTGGTGAGAATCCGCGCTTCAGCTCCAATAGCCGTTCCCGAGGGTGGAAGCATTTTGCTGTGGGAATGCGTGAGAGCACTGCAAGGGAGTCCGAGAGCATTTTCGAAGTGAGGCTCAGGCCCCGGAAGAAGGCAGAACACGACTCCCCGCTTGCTTCATGAAGCTAGCGCTGCGGCCCCACTTTTGCATGGAAGTCTAATCGCTGGCACTCTTATTGGAAAAACAATACGACGGAGAAACCGCGCTTTAGCTACCATCCACCTCTGTGAGGCAGGAAGCAGTTTCCTGGCTACCGTGGGTGAGAGCCTGGGGAACGGTTTCCTCCCGTGCAAGCGAGGGAGAAGAAGTCCGGGCCAGAAGGCACCTCTTGACCCAGCTCTTGGTACCCGAAGCTAACACTACTGCTCCACGTGTGCAGAGGAATGCTCAGTGCTCCACACGGACGTGGCACAAAGAAGCCTGTAGAGAATCCCAGCTTCAGCTCATTCGCCTCTCCACGGGGTGGCAGCATTTTCCACTCTGCTGGAGGGCAAACCTGGGGAATGAGTCCCAGCAGAATTCCGAGGGAGAAATAAGCATGGGCAGAAGGCCCCTCTCCACTCAGCTCTTGTTTCGGGAACCCTAGATCGGCTCTCCCGTGTGTGCGTGGAGTCCTAACTGCCGTCCACCCAACGCAAAGGAACAAAACTGTAGAGAACCCTTGCCTCAGCAAAGATCGCCCTTCTTGAGCGTGAGCTTCATCAATTGTGTGTTTTTTGTGAAAGCTTGAGAAATGGAACATAGATGTAACTCTGAGTGAGACGCAGGAGTGTAAGGAAGGCTGCTGTCGACTCACCTCTTGGTTTAGGAGATTAGCACTGCTGTACCCTGTGTGCCTGGATGCCTAGTTACCAGGCTCCCAACGCCAAGAATCAATGCTACGGGCTTACTGCGCTGTGGTTAACTTTGCCGTTCCTGAAGCTGGAGTCCGTTCACCGTGTTCTTGCGTGAGACGCCGCGGAAAGGGTCCCATACGTGAAAGGGAGTGAGAAACAGGCCGGTGCGCGAGGCAGCTTCAACACACCTCTTGATGATGAGGCTAGGACCCGGGGCCCGGGTGTGCCTGCAGGCCTAAAGCCAACCACCTCACTCAAAGGAACAACTCTGTAGAGAATGCCTGCTTCGACTGAAAGAGCCATGCCTGAGGGTGGACGCATTTTGCTGTGTGCATGCGTGAGCGCACTGCAAGTGAGTTCAAAAGAACATTTTCCGTGTGAGGTTCAGGCCCCGGCAGAAGGCAGGACACGACTCCCCACTTGTTTCATGAAGCTAGCACTGCGGCCCCACTCTGGCATGGAAGGCTAATCGCTAGCGTTCCAACTGGGAGAAACAACACTGGAGGGAAACCGTGCTTTAGCTACCGTCGACCTCTCTGTGAGAGGAAGCAGGGTAGGGTGTGGGTGAGAGCCTGTGGGTCAGAGCCTGGGGACGGGTTCCATTACGTAAAATCGTGGGAGAGACAGGCCGGTGCCGAAGGCAGCCCTCAACTCACATCAGGCTTATGGGGCTAGTACCGATGCCCCGGGTGTGCGTGGAGGCTTAAAGACAACCGCCTAACTCGAAGGAGAGACTCGGTAGAGAATCCGGGCTTCAGCTAAAACAGCCGCTCCTGAGGGGGGAAGCATGTTGTGGTGTGCGTGCATGAGAGCACTGCAAGGGAGCCCAAAGCTTCTTGTCAGTGAGACTCAGGCCCCAAGCAGAAGGCAGAACACGACTGCCCGTGTGTTTGTCCTAGCCAGCGCTGCGGCCCTACCTTTGCATGGGAGTCTAAAGGCTAGCGTTCTAACTCGAAGAAACAACAGTGTACAGAAGCCGTGCTTTAGCTCCCGCGGCCTCTCTGTGGGAGGAAGCCGTTTAGGGTGTACTGTGGTTGAGAGCCTGGGGCCGGGTTCCGCACGTAAAATCGAGGGAGACACAGGCTGGTGCAGAAGGAAGCTGTCAGCTCCCCTCCTGTTTATGAGGCTAGTGCCGTTGCCCCGTGTGCGCCTGCAGGCCTAAAGCCAACCACCTGAGTGGAAGGAACACCTCTAGAGAGAATTCCTGCTGCAGCGAACATAGGCATTCCTGCGGCTGGAAGCATTTTGCTGTGTGCCTCTGCGTGAGCGCCCTGCAAGTGAGTCCAAAACCGTTTTCCGTGTGAGACTCGGGCCCCGGCAGCAGGCGGAACACGACTCCCCACTTGTTCCATGGAGCTAGCAGTGCGGCCCCACTTTTGCATGCACGTCTAATAGCTAGCGCTCTAACTGGGAGAAACAACACTGTAGAGAAACGGTGCTTGGGCTCCCGTCGACCTCTCCTGTGCGAGGAAGCAGTGGAGGGTGTACGGTGGGTGAGAGCCTGGGGACGGGTTCCATTTTGTAATATCGGGCGAGAGACAAGGCCGGTACAGAAGGCAGCTCTCAACTCACATCATGGTTATGGGGCTGGTACCGTTGCCCCGGGTGTGCCTGCAGGCTCAAAGACAGCCACCTAACTCGAAGGCAAAACTCGGCAGAGAATGCGTGCTTCAGCTAAAACAGCCGCTTCTGAGGGTGGAAGCATTTTGTTGTGTGCGTGCGTGAGCGCACTGCAAGGGCGTCCCACATCTAATTCCGAGGGAGCCTCAGGCTGCTGCAGGAGGCAGCACTCGACTCCCCACTTGAATCATCAAGCTAGCACTGAGGCCCCACTGTTGCGTGGAAGTCCAATCCCTTGCGTTCTGCCTCGAAGCAAAAACAGTGTACACACACCGTGCTTTAGCTACCTTAGACCTTTCTGTGCGAGGAAGCATGTTAGGCTGCACAATGGGTGAGAGCCTGGGGCCGGGTTCCACACGTAAACTCGAGGGACAGACAGTCCGGTGCAGAAGGAAGCTGTCAGCTCCCCTCCTGTTTACGAGGCTAGTACCGTTGCCCCGTGTGCGCCTGCAGGCCTAAAGCCAACCACCTAAGTGGAAGGAACACCTCTAGAGAGAATTCCTGCTGCAGCGAACATAGGCATTCCTGCGGCTGGAAGCATTTTGCTGTGTGCCTCTGCGTGAGCGCCCTGCAAGTGAGTCCAAAACCGTTTTCCGTGTGAGACTCGGGCCCCGGCAGTAGGCAGAACACGACTCCCCACTTGTTCCGTGGAGCTAGCAGTGCGGCCCCACTTTTGCATGCACGTCTAATAGCTAGCGCTCTAACTGGGGGAAACAACACTGTAGAGAAACCGTGCTTTTGCTTCCGTGGACGTCTCTGTGCGAGGAAGCAGTTTAGGGTGTACGGTGCGTGAGCGCCTGGGGGAGGGTTCCATTTCGTAAAATCGAGGGAGAGACAGGCCGGACAGAAGGCAGCTCTCAACTCACATCATGCTTATGGGGCTGGTACCGTTGCCCCGGGTGTGCCTGCAGGCTGAAAGTCAGCCACCTAACTCGAAGGAAAAACCCGGTGGGGAATCCGTGCTTCAGCTAAGCAGCCGCTCCTGAGGGTGTAAGCATTTTGTTTTGTGCGAGCGTGAGAGCAGTGCAAGGGAGTCCCAAACGTAATTCCGGGGGAGCCTGAGGCCGTTGCAAGGGGCAGCACACGACTCCCCACTTGTTTCCTCAAGCTAGCACCGAGGCCCCACTTTTGCATGGAAGTCTAATCGCTTGCGTTCTAACTCGAAGAAACCACAGTGAACAGACACCGTGCTTTAGCTACCTGAGACCTCTCTGTGGGAGGAAGCAGCTTAGGCTGCACAATGGGTGAGAGCCTGGGGCCGGGTTCCATACGTAAAATCGAGGGAGAGACAGGCCGGTGCAGAAGGAAGCTGTCAGCTCCACCTGTTGTTTACGAGGCTGGTACCGTTGCCCCGTGTGTGCGTGCAGGCCTAGAGGCAACCCCCTAACTCGAAGCCACAACTCTGGTGAGAATCCGCGCTTCAGCTCCAATAGCCGTTCCCGAGGGTGGAAGCATTTTGCTGTGGGAATGCGTGAGAGCACTGCAAGGGAGTCCGAGAGCATTTTCGAAGTGAGGCTCAGGCCCCGGAAGAAGGCAGAACACGACTCCCCGCTTGCTTCATGAAGCTAGCGCTGCGGCCCCACTTTTGCATGGAAGTCTAATCGCTGGCACTCTTATTGGAAAAACAATACGACGGAGAAACCGCGCTTTAGCTACCATCCACCTCTGTGAGGCAGGAAGCAGTTTCCTGGCTACCGTGGGTGAGAGCCTGGGGAACGGTTTCCTCCCGTGCAAGCGAGGGAGAAGAAGTCCGGGCCAGAAGGCACCTCTTGACCCAGCTCTTGGTACCCGAAGCTAACACTACTGCTCCACGTGTGCAGAGGAATGCTCAGTGCTCCACACGGACGTGGCACAAAGAAGCCTGTAGAGAATCCCAGCTTCAGCTCATTCGCCTCTCCACGGGGTGGCAGCATTTTCCACTCTGCTGGAGGGCAAACCTGGGGAATGAGTCCCAGCAGAATTCCGAGGGAGAAATAAGCATGGGCAGAAGGCCCCTCTCCACTCAGCTCTTGTTTCGGGAACCCTAGATCGGCTCTCCCGTGTGTGCGTGGAGTCCTAACTGCCGTCCACCCAACGCAAAGGAACAAAACTGTAGAGAACCCTTGCCTCAGCAAAGATCGCCCTTCTTGAGCGTGAGCTTCATCAATTGTGTGTTTTTTGTGAAAGCTTGAGAAATGGAACATAGATGTAACTCTGAGTGAGACGCAGGAGTGTAAGGAAGGCTGCTGTCGACTCACCTCTTGGTTTAGGAGATTAGCACTGCTGTACCCTGTGTGCCTGGATGCCTAGTTACCAGGCTCCCAACGCCAAGAATCAATGCTACGGGCTTACTGCGCTGTGGTTAACTTTGCCGTTCCTGAAGCTGGAGTCCGTTCACCGTGTTCTTGCGTGAGACGCCGCGGAAAGGGTCCCATACGTGAAAGGGAGTGAGAAACAGGCCGGTGCGCGAGGCAGCTTCAACACACCTCTTGATGATGAGGCTAGGACCCGGGGCCCGGGTGTGCCTGCAGGCCTAAAGCCAACCACCTCACTCAAAGGAACAACTCTGTAGAGAATGCCTGCTTCGACTGAAAGAGCCATGCCTGAGGGTGGACGCATTTTGCTGTGTGCATGCGTGAGCGCACTGCAAGTGAGTTCAAAAGAACATTTTCCGTGTGAGGTTCAGGCCCCGGCAGAAGGCAGGACACGACTCCCCACTTGTTTCATGAAGCTAGCACTGCGGCCCCACTCTGGCATGGAAGGCTAATCGCTAGCGTTCCAACTGGGAGAAACAACACTGGAGGGAAACCGTGCTTTAGCTACCGTCGACCTCTCTGTGAGAGGAAGCAGGGTAGGGTGTGGGTGAGAGCCTGTGGGTCAGAGCCTGGGGACGGGTTCCATTACGTAAAATCGTGGGAGAGACAGGCCGGTGCCGAAGGCAGCCCTCAACTCACATCAGGCTTATGGGGCTAGTACCGATGCCCCGGGTGTGCGTGGAGGCTTAAAGACAACCGCCTAACTCGAAGGAGAGACTCGGTAGAGAATCCGGGCTTCAGCTAAAACAGCCGCTCCTGAGGGGGGAAGCATGTTGTGGTGTGCGTGCATGAGAGCACTGCAAGGGAGCCCAAAGCTTCTTGTCAGTGAGACTCAGGCCCCAAGCAGAAGGCAGAACACGACTGCCCGTGTGTTTGTCCTAGCCAGCGCTGCGGCCCTACCTTTGCATGGGAGTCTAAAGGCTAGCGTTCTAACTCGAAGAAACAACAGTGTACAGAAGCCGTGCTTTAGCTCCCGCGGCCTCTCTGTGGGAGGAAGCCGTTTAGGGTGTACTGTGGTTGAGAGCCTGGGGCCGGGTTCCGCACGTAAAATCGAGGGAGACACAGGCTGGTGCAGAAGGAAGCTGTCAGCTCCCCTCCTGTTTATGAGGCTAGTGCCGTTGCCCCGTGTGCGCCTGCAGGCCTAAAGCCAACCACCTGAGTGGAAGGAACACCTCTAGAGAGAATTCCTGCTGCAGCGAACATAGGCATTCCTGCGGCTGGAAGCATTTTGCTGTGTGCCTCTGCGTGAGCGCCCTGCAAGTGAGTCCAAAACCGTTTTCCGTGTGAGACTCGGGCCCCGGCAGCAGGCGGAACACGACTCCCCACTTGTTCCATGGAGCTAGCAGTGCGGCCCCACTTTTGCATGCACGTCTAATAGCTAGCGCTCTAACTGGGAGAAACAACACTGTAGAGAAACGGTGCTTGGGCTCCCGTCGACCTCTCCTGTGCGAGGAAGCAGTGGAGGGTGTACGGTGGGTGAGAGCCTGGGGACGGGTTCCATTTTGTAATATCGGGCGAGAGACAAGGCCGGTACAGAAGGCAGCTCTCAACTCACATCATGGTTATGGGGCTGGTACCGTTGCCCCGGGTGTGCCTGCAGGCTCAAAGACAGCCACCTAACTCGAAGGCAAAACTCGGCAGAGAATGCGTGCTTCAGCTAAAACAGCCGCTTCTGAGGGTGGAAGCATTTTGTTGTGTGCGTGCGTGAGCGCACTGCAAGGGCGTCCCACATCTAATTCCGAGGGAGCCTCAGGCTGCTGCAGGAGGCAGCACTCGACTCCCCACTTGAATCATCAAGCTAGCACTGAGGCCCCACTGTTGCGTGGAAGTCCAATCCCTTGCGTTCTGCCTCGAAGCAAAAACAGTGTACACACACCGTGCTTTAGCTACCTTAGACCTTTCTGTGCGAGGAAGCATGTTAGGCTGCACAATGGGTGAGAGCCTGGGGCCGGGTTCCACACGTAAACTCGAGGGACAGACAGTCCGGTGCAGAAGGAAGCTGTCAGCTCCCCTCCTGTTTACGAGGCTAGTACCGTTGCCCCGTGTGCGCCTGCAGGCCTAAAGCCAACCACCTAAGTGGAAGGAACACCTCTAGAGAGAATTCCTGCTGCAGCGAACATAGGCATTCCTGCGGCTGGAAGCATTTTGCTGTGTGCCTCTGCGTGAGCGCCCTGCAAGTGAGTCCAAAACCGTTTTCCGTGTGAGACTCGGGCCCCGGCAGTAGGCAGAACACGACTCCCCACTTGTTCCGTGGTGCTAGCAGTGCGGCCCCACTTTTGCATGCACGTCTAATAGCTAGCGCTCTAACTGGGGGAAACAACACTGTAGAGAAACCGTGCTTTTGCTTCCGTGGACGTCTCTGTGCGAGGAAGCAGTTTAGGGTGTACGGTGGGTGAGAGCCTGGGGGAGGGTTCCATTTCGTAAAATCGAGGGAGAGACAGGCCGGACAGAAGGCAGCTCTCAACTCACATCATGCTTATGGGGTGGTACCGTTGCCCCGGGTGTGCCTGCAGGCTGAAAGTCAGCCACCTAACTCGAAGGAAAAACCCGGTGGGGAATCCGTGCTTCAGCTAAGCAGCCGCTCCTGAGGGTGTAAGCATTTTGTTTTGTGCGAGCGTGAGAGCAGTGCAAGGGAGTCCCAAACGTAATTCCGGGGGAGCCTGAGGCCGTTGCAAGGGGCAGCACACGACTCCCCACTTGTTTCCTCAAGCTAGCACCGAGGCCCCACTTTTGCATGGAAGTCTAATCGCTTGCGTTCTAACTCGAAGAAACCACAGTGAACAGACACCGTGCTTTAGCTACCTGAGACCTCTCTGTGGGAGGAAGCAGCTTAGGCTGCACAATGGGTGAGAGCCTGGGGCCGGGTTCCATACGTAAAATCGAGGGAGAGACAGGCCGGTGCAGAAGGAAGCTGTCAGCTCCACCTGTTGTTTACGAGGCTGGTACCGTTGCCCCGTGTGTGCGTGCAGGCCTAGAGGCAACCCCCTAACTCGAAGCCACAACTCTGGTGAGAATCCGCGCTTCAGCTCCAATAGCCGTTCCCGAGGGTGGAAGCATTTTGCTGTGGGAATGCGTGAGAGCACTGCAAGGGAGTCCGAGAGCATTTTCGAAGTGAGGCTCAGGCCCCGGAAGAAGGCAGAACACGACTCCCCGCTTGCTTCATGAAGCTAGCGCTGCGGCCCCACTTTTGCATGGAAGTCTAATCGCTGGCACTCTTATTGGAAAAACAATACGACGGAGAAACCGCGCTTTAGCTACCATCCACCTCTGTGAGGCAGGAAGCAGTTTCCTGGCTACCGTGGGTGAGAGCCTGGGGAACGGTTTCCTCCCGTGCAAGCGAGGGAGAAGAAGTCCGGGCCAGAAGGCACCTCTTGACCCAGCTCTTGGTACCCGAAGCTAACACTACTGCTCCACGTGTGCAGAGGAATGCTCAGTGCTCCACACGGACGTGGCACAAAGAAGCCTGTAGAGAATCCCAGCTTCAGCTCATTCGCCTCTCCACGGGGTGGCAGCATTTTCCACTCTGCTGGAGGGCAAACCTGGGGAATGAGTCCCAGCAGAATTCCGAGGGAGAAATAAGCATGGGCAGAAGGCCCCTCTCCACTCAGCTCTTGTTTCGGGAACCCTAGATCGGCTCTCCCGTGTGTGCGTGGAGTCCTAACTGCCGTCCACCCAACGCAAAGGAACAAAACTGTAGAGAACCCTTGCCTCAGCAAAGATCGCCCTTCTTGAGCGTGAGCTTCATCAATTGTGTGTTTTTTGTGAAAGCTTGAGAAATGGAACATAGATGTAACTCTGAGTGAGACGCAGGAGTGTAAGGAAGGCTGCTGTCGACTCACCTCTTGGTTTAGGAGATTAGCACTGCTGTACCCTGTGTGCCTGGATGCCTAGTTACCAGGCTCCCAACGCCAAGAATCAATGCTACGGGCTTACTGCGCTGTGGTTAACTTTGCCGTTCCTGAAGCTGGAGTCCGTTCACCGTGTTCTTGCGTGAGACGCCGCGGAAAGGGTCCCATACGTGAAAGGGAGTGAGAAACAGGCCGGTGCGCGAGGCAGCTTCAACACACCTCTTGTTGATGAGGCTAGGACCCGGGCCCCGGGTGTGCCTGCAGGCCTAAAGCCAACCACCTCACTCAAAGGAACAACTCTGTAGAGAATGCCTGCTTCGACTGAAAGAGCCATGCCTGAGGGTAGACGCATTTTGCTGTGTGCATGCGTGAGCGCACTGCAAGTGAGTTCAAAGGAGCATTTTCCGTGTGAGGTTCAGGCCCCGGCAGAAGGCAGGACACGACTCCCCACTTGTTTCATGAAGCTAGCACTGCGGCCCCACTCTGGCATGGAAGGCTAATCGCTAGCGTTCCAACTGGGAGAAACAACACTGGAGGGAAACCGTGCTTTAGCTACCGTCGACCTCTCTGTGAGAGGAAGCAGGGTAGGGTGTGGGTGAGAGCCTGTGGGTCAGAGCCTGGGGACGGGTTCCATTACGTAAAATCGTGGGAGAGACAGGCCGGTGCCGAAGGCAGCCCTCAACTCACATCAGGCTTATGGGGCTAGTACCGATGCCCCGGGTGTGCGTGGAGGCTTAAAGACAACCGCCTAACTCGAAGGAGAGACTCGGTAGAGAATCCGGGCTTCAGCTAAAACAGCCGCTCCTGAGGGGGGAAGCATGTTGTGGTGTGCGTGCATGAGAGCACTGCAAGGGAGCCCAAAGCTTCTTGTCAGTGAGACTCAGGCCCCAAGCAGAAGGCAGAACACGACTGCCCGTGTGTTTGTCCTAGCCAGCGCTGCGGCCCTACCTTTGCATGGGAGTCTAAAGGCTAGCGTTCTAACTCGAAGAAACAACAGTGTACAGAAGCCGTGCTTTAGCTCCCGCGGCCTCTCTGTGGGAGGAAGCCGTTTAGGGTGTACTGTGGTTGAGAGCCTGGGGCCGGGTTCGGCACGTAAAATCGAGGGAGACACAGGCCGGTGCAGAAGGAAGCTGTCAGCTCCCCTCCTGTTTACGAGGCTAGTGCCGTTGCCCCGTGTGCGCCTGCAGGCCTAAAGCCAACCACCTGAGTGGAAGGAACACCTCTAGAGAGAATTCCTGCTGCAGCGAACATAGGCATTCCGGTGGCTGGAAGCATTTTGCTGTGTGCCTCTGCGTGAGCGCCCTGCAAGTGAGTCCAAAACCGTTTTCCGTGTGAGACTCGGGCCCCGGCAGTAGGCAGAACACGACTCCCCACTTGTTCCATGGAGCTAGCAGTGCGGCCCCACTTTTGCATGCACGTCTAATAGCTAGCGCTCTAACTGGGAGAAACAACACTGTAGAGAAACGGTGCTTGGGCTCCCGTCGACCTCTCCTGTGCGAGGAAGCAGTGGAGGGTGTACGGTGGGTGAGAGCCTGGGGACGGGTTCCATTTTGTAAAATCGGGCGAGAGACAAGGCCGGTACAGAAGGCAGCTCTCAACTCACATCATGGTTATGGGGCTGGTACCGTTGCCCCGGGTGTGCCTGCAGGCTCAAAGACAGCCACCTAACTCGAAGGCAAAACTCGGCAGAGAATGCGTGCTTCAGCTAAAACAGCCGCTTCTGAGGGTGGAAGCATTTTGTTGTGTGCGTGCGTGAGAGCACTGCAAGGGCGTCCCACATCTAATTCCGAGGGAGCCTCAGGCTGCTGCAGGAGGCAGCACTCGACTCCCCACTTGTATCATCAGGCTAGCACTGAGGCCCCACTGTTGCGTGGAAGTCCAATCCCTTGCGTTCTGCCTCGAAGCAAAAACGGTGTACACACACCGTGCTTTAGCTACCTTAGACCTTTCTGTGCGAGGAAGCATGTTAGGCTGCACAATGGGTGAGAGCCTGGGGCCGGGTTCCACACGTAAACTCGAGGGACAGACAGGCCGGTGCAGAAGGAAGCTGTCAGCTCCCCTCTTGTTTACGAGGCTAGTACCGTTGCCCCGTGTGCGCCTGCAGGCCTAAAGCCAACCACCTAAGTGGAAGGCACACCTCTAGAGAGAATTCCTGCTGCAGCGAACATAGGCATTCCTGCGGCTGGAAGCATTTTGCTGTGTGCCTCTGCGTGAGCGCCCTGCAAGTGAGTCCAAAACCGTTTACCGTGTGAGACTCGGGCCCCGGCAGTAGGCAGAACACGACTCCCCACTTGTTCCGTGGAGCTAGCAGTGCGGCCCCACTTTTGCATGCACGTCTAATAGCTAGCGCTCTAACTGGGAGAAAGAACACTGTAGAGAAACCGTGCTTTAGCTTCCGTGGACGTCTCTGTGCGAGGAAGCAGTTTAGGGTGTACTGTGGGTGAGAGCCTGGGGGAGGGTTCCATTTCGTAAAATCGAGGGAGAGACAGGCCGGACAGAAGGCAGCTCTCAACTCACATCATGCTTATGGGGCTGGTACCGTTGCCCCGGGTGTGCCTGCAGGCTGAAAGTCAGCCACCTAACTCGAAGGAAAAACTCGGTAGGGAATCCGTGCTTCAGCTAAGCAGCCGCTCCTGAGGGTGTAAGCATTTTGTTTTGTGCGAGCGTGAGAGCAGTGCAAGGGAGTCCCAAACGTAATTCCGGGGGAGCCTGAGGCCGTTGCAAGGGGCAGCACACGACTCCCCACTTGTTTCCTCAAGCTAGCACCGAGGCCCCACTTTTGCATGGAAGTCTAATCGCTTGCGTTCTAACTCGAAGAAACCACAGTGAACAGACACCGTGCTTTAGCTACCTGAGACCTCTCTGTGGGAGGAAGCAGCTTAGGCTGCACAATGGGTGAGAGCCTGGGGCCGGGTTCCATACGTAAAATCGAGGGAGAGACAGGCCGGTGCAGAAGGAAGCTGTCAGCTCCACCTGTTGTTTACGAGGCTGGTACCGTTGCCCCGTGTGTGCGTGCAGGCCTAGAGGCAACCCCCTAACTCGAAGCCACAACTCTGGTGAGAATCCGCGCTTCAGCTCCAATAGCCGTTCCCGAGGGTGGAAGCATTTTGCTGTGGGAATGCGTGAGAGCACTGCAAGGGAGTCCGAGAGCATTTTCGAAGTGAGGCTCAGGCCCCGGAAGAAGGCAGAACACGACTCCCCGCTTGCTTCATGAAGCTAGCGCTGCGGCCCCACTTTTGCATGGAAGTCTAATCGCTGGCACTCTTATTGGAAAAACAATACGACGGAGAAACCGCGCTTTAGCTACCATCCACCTCTGTGAGGCAGGAAGCAGTTTCCTGGCTACCGTGGGTGAGAGCCTGGGGAACGGTTTCCTCCCGTGCAAGCGAGGGAGAAGAAGTCCGGGCCAGAAGGCACCTCTTGACCCAGCTCTTGGTACCCGAAGCTAACACTACTGCTCCACGTGTGCAGAGGAATGCTCAGTGCTCCACACGGACGTGGCACAAAGAAGCCTGTAGAGAATCCCAGCTTCAGCTCATTCGCCTCTCCACGGGGTGGCAGCATTTTCCACTCTGCTGGAGGGCAAACCTGGGGAATGAGTCCCAGCAGAATTCCGAGGGAGAAATAAGCATGGGCAGAAGGCCCCTCTCCACTCAGCTCTTGTTTCGGGAACCCTAGATCGGCTCTCCCGTGTGTGCGTGGAGTCCTAACTGCCGTCCACCCAACGCAAAGGAACAAAACTGTAGAGAACCCTTGCCTCAGCAAAGATCGCCCTTCTTGAGCGTGAGCTTCATCAATTGTGTGTTTTTTGTGAAAGCTTGAGAAATGGAACATAGATGTAACTCTGAGTGAGACGCAGGAGTGTAAGGAAGGCTGCTGTCGACTCACCTCTTGGTTTAGGAGATTAGCACTGCTGTACCCTGTGTGCCTGGATGCCTAGTTACCAGGCTCCCAACGCCAAGAATCAATGCTACGGGCTTACTGCGCTGTGGTTAACTTTGCCGTTCCTGAAGCTGGAGTCCGTTCACCGTGTTCTTGCGTGAGACGCCGCGGAAAGGGTCCCATACGTGAAAGGGAGTGAGAAACAGGCCGGTGCGCGAGGCAGCTTCAACACACCTCTTGATGATGAGGCTAGGACCCGGGGCCCGGGTGTGCCTGCAGGCCTAAAGCCAACCACCTCACTCAAAGGAACAACTCTGTAGAGAATGCCTGCTTCGACTGAAAGAGCCATGCCTGAGGGTGGACGCATTTTGCTGTGTGCATGCGTGAGCGCACTGCAAGTGAGTTCAAAAGAGCATTTTCCGTGTGAGGTTCAGGCCCCGGCAGAAGGCAGGACACGACTCCCCACTTGTTTCATGAAGCTAGCACTGCGGCCCCACTCTGGCATGGAAGGCTAATCGCTAGCGTTCCAACTGGGAGAAACAACACTGGAGGGAAACCGTGCTTTAGCTACCGTCGACCTCTCTGTGAGAGGAAGCAGGGTAGGGTGTGGGTGAGAGCCTGTGGGTCAGAGCCTGGGGACGGGTTCCATTACGTAAAATCGTGGGAGAGACAGGCCGGTGCCGAAGGCAGCCCTCAACTCACATCAGGCTTATGGGGCTAGTACCGATGCCCCGGGTGTGCGTGGAGGCTTAAAGACAACCGCCTAACTCGAAGGAGAGACTCGGTAGAGAATCCGGGCTTCCGCTAAAACAGCCGCTCCTGAGGGGGGAAGCATGTTGTGGTGTGCGTGCATGAGAGCACTGCAAGGGAGCCCAAAGCTTCTTGTCAGTGAGACTCAGGCCCCAAGCAGAAGGCAGAACACGACTGCCCGTGTGTTTGTCCTAGCCAGCGCTGCGGCCCTACCTTTGCATGGGAGTCTAAAGGCTAGCGTTCTAACTCGAAGAAACAACAGTGTACAGAAGCCGTGCTTTAGCTCCCGCGGCCTCTCTGTGGGAGGAAGCCGTTTAGGGTGTACTGTGGTTGAGAGCCTGGGGCCGGGTTCCGCACGTAAAATCGAGGGAGACACAGGCCGGTGCAGAAGGAAGCTGTCAGCTCCCCTCCTGTTTACGAGGCTAGTGCCGTTGCCCCGTGTGCGCCTGCAGGCCTAAAGCCAACCACCTGAGTGGAAGGAACACCTCTAGAGAGAATTCCTGCTGCAGCGAACATAGGCATTCCGGTGGCTGGAAGCATTTTGCTGTGTGCCTCTGCGTGAGCGCCCTGCAAGTGAGTCCAAAACCGTTTTCCGTGTGAGACTCGGGCCCCGGCAGTAGGCAGAACACGACTCCCCACTTGTTCCATGGAGCTAGCAGTGCGGCCCCACTTTTGCATGCACGTCTAATAGCTAGCGCTCTAACTGGGAGAAACAACACTGTAGAGAAACGGTGCTTGGGCTCCCGTCGACCTCTCCTGTGCGAGGAAGCAGTGGAGGGTGTACGGTGGGTGAGAGCCTGGGGACGGGTTCCATTTTGTAAAATCGGGCGAGAGACAAGGCCGGTACAGAAGGCAGCTCTCAACTCACATCATGGTTATGGGGCTGGTACCGTTGCCCCGGGTGTGCCTGCAGGCTCAAAGACAGCCACCTAACTCGAAGGCAAAACTCGGCAGAGAATGCGTGCTTCAGCTAAAACAGCCGCTTCTGAGGGTGGAAGCATTTTGTTGTGTGCGTGCGTGAGAGCACTGCAAGGGCGTCCCACATCTAATTCCGAGGGAGCCTCAGGCTGCTGCAGGAGGCAGCACTCGACTCCCCACTTGTATCATCAGGCTAGCACTGAGGCCCCACTGTTGCGTGGAAGTCCAATCCCTTGCGTTCTGCCTCGAAGCAAAAACGGTGTACACACACCGTGCTTTAGCTACCTTAGACCTTTCTGTGCGAGGAAGCATGTTAGGCTGCACAATGGGTGAGAGCCTGGGGCCGGGTTCCACACGTAAACTCGAGGGACAGACAGGCCGGTGCAGAAGGAAGCTGTCAGCTCCCCTCTTGTTTACGAGGCTAGTACCGTTGCCCCGTGTGCGCCTGCAGGCCTAAAGCCAACCACCTAAGTGGAAGGCACACCTCTAGAGAGAATTCCTGCTGCAGCGAACATAGGCATTCCTGCGGCTGGAAGCATTTTGCTGTGTGCCTCTGCGTGAGCGCCCTGCAAGTGAGTCCAAAACCGTTTACCGTGTGAGACTCGGGCCCCGGCAGTAGGCAGAACACGACTCCCCACTTGTTCCGTGGAGCTAGCAGTGCGGCCCCACTTTTGCATGCACGTCTAATAGCTAGCGCTCTAACTGGGGGAAACAACACTGTAGAGAAACCGTGCTTTAGCTTCCGTGGACGTCTCTGTGCGAGGAAGCAGTTTAGGGTGTACGGTGGGTGAGAGCCTGGGGGAGGGTTCCATTTCGTAAAATCGAGGGAGAGGCAGGCCGGACAGAAGGCAGCTCTCAACTCACATCATGCTTATGGGGCTGGTACCGTTGCCCCGGGTGTGCCTGCAGGCTGAAAGTCAGCCACCTAACTCGAAGGAAAAACCCGGTGGGGAATCCGTGCTTCAGCTAAGCAGCCGCTCCTGAGGGTGTAAGCATTTTGTTTTGTGCGAGCGTGAGAGCAGTGCAAGGGAGTCCCAAACGTAATTCCGGGGGAGCCTGAGGCCGTTGCAAGGGGCAGCACACGACTCCCCACTTGTTTCCTCAAGCTAGCACCGAGGCCCCACTTTTGCATGGAAGTCTAATCGCTTGCGTTCTAACTCGAAGAAACCACAGTGAACAGACACCGTGCTTTAGCTACCTGAGACCTCTCTGTGGGAGGAAGCAGCTTAGGCTGCACAATGGGTGAGAGCCTGGGGCCGGGTTCCATACGTAAAATCGAGGGAGAGACAGGCCGGTGCAGAAGGAAGCTGTCAGCTCCACCTGTTGTTTACGAGGCTGGTACCGTTGCCCCGTGTGTGCGTGCAGGCCTAGAGGCAACCCCCTAACTCGAAGCCACAACTCTGGTGAGAATCCGCGCTTCAGCTCCAATAGCCGTTCCCGAGGGTGGAAGCATTTTGCTGTGGGAATGCGTGAGAGCACTGCAAGGGAGTCCGAGAGCATTTTCGAAGTGAGGCTCAGGCCCCGGAAGAAGGCAGAACACGACTCCCCGCTTGCTTCATGAAGCTAGCGCTGCGGCCCCACTTTTGCATGGAAGTCTAATCGCTGGCACTCTTATTGGAAAAACAATACGACGGAGAAACCGCGCTTTAGCTACCATCCACCTCTGTGAGGCAGGAAGCAGTTTCCTGGCTACCGTGGGTGAGAGCCTGGGGAACGGTTTCCTCCCGTGCAAGCGAGGGAGAAGAAGTCCGGGCCAGAAGGCACCTCTTGACCCAGCTCTTGGTACCCGAAGCTAACACTACTGCTCCACGTGTGCAGAGGAATGCTCAGTGCTCCACACGGACGTGGCACAAAGAAGCCTGTAGAGAATCCCAGCTTCAGCTCATTCGCCTCTCCACGGGGTGGCAGCATTTTCCACTCTGCTGGAGGGCAAACCTGGGGAATGAGTCCCAGCAGAATTCCGAGGGAGAAATAAGCATGGGCAGAAGGCCCCTCTCCACTCAGCTCTTGTTTCGGGAACCCTAGATCGGCTCTCCCGTGTGTGCGTGGAGTCCTAACTGCCGTCCACCCAACGCAAAGGAACAAAACTGTAGAGAACCCTTGCCTCAGCAAAGATCGCCCTTCTTGAGCGTGAGCTTCATCAATTGTGTGTTTTTTGTGAAAGCTTGAGAAATGGAACATAGATGTAACTCTGAGTGAGACGCAGGAGTGTAAGGAAGGCTGCTGTCGACTCACCTCTTGGTTTAGGAGATTAGCACTGCTGTACCCTGTGTGCCTGGATGCCTAGTTACCAGGCTCCCAACGCCAAGAATCAATGCTACGGGCTTACTGCGCTGTGGTTAACTTTGCCGTTCCTGAAGCTGGAGTCCGTTCACCGTGTTCTTGCGTGAGACGCCGCGGAAAGGGTCCCATACGTGAAAGGGAGTGAGAAACAGGCCGGTGCGCGAGGCAGCTTCAACACACCTCTTGATGATGAGGCTAGGACCCGGGGCCCGGGTGTGCCTGCAGGCCTAAAGCCAACCACCTCACTCAAAGGAACAACTCTGTAGAGAATGCCTGCTTCGACTGAAAGAGCCATGCCTGAGGGTGGACGCATTTTGCTGTGTGCATGCGTGAGCGCACTGCAAGTGAGTTCAAAGGAGCATTTTCCGTGTGAGGTTCAGGCCCCGGCAGAAGGCAGGACACGACTCCCCACTTGTTTCATGAAGCTAGCACTGCGGCCCCACTCTGGCATGGAAGGCTAATCGCTAGCGTTCCAACTGGGAGAAACAACACTGGAGGGAAACCGTGCTTTAGCTACCGTCGACCTCTCTGTGAGAGGAAGCAGGGTAGGGTGTGGGTGAGAGCCTGTGGGTCAGAGCCTGGGGACGGGTTCCATTACGTAAAATCGTGGGAGAGACAGGCCGGTGCCGAAGGCAGCCCTCAACTCACATCAGGCTTATGGGGCTAGTACCGATGCCCCGGGTGTGCGTGGAGGCTTAAAGACAACCGCCTAACTCGAAGGAGAGACTCGGTAGAGAATCCGGGCTTCCGCTAAAACAGCCGCTCCTGAGGGGGGAAGCATGTTGTGGTGTGCGTGCATGAGAGCACTGCAAGGGAGCCCAAAGCTTCTTGTCAGTGAGACTCAGGCCCCAAGCAGAAGGCAGAACACGACTGCCCGTGTGTTTGTCCTAGCCAGCGCTGCGGCCCTACCTTTGCATGGGAGTCTAAAGGCTAGCGTTCTAACTCGAAGAAACAACAGTGTACAGAAGCCGTGCTTTAGCTCCCGCGGCCTCTCTGTGGGAGGAAGCCGTTTAGGGTGTACTGTGGTTGAGAGCCTGGGGCCGGGTTCCGCACGTAAAATCGAGGGAGACACAGGCCGGTGCAGAAGGAAGCTGTCAGCTCCCCTCCTGTTTACGAGGCTAGTGCCGTTGCCCCGTGTGCGCCTGCAGGCCTAAAGCCAACCACCTGAGTGGAAGGAACACCTCTAGAGAGAATTCCTGCTGCAGCGAACATAGGCATTCCGGTGGCTGGAAGCATTTTGCTGTGTGCCTCTGCGTGAGCGCCCTGCAAGTGAGTCCAAAACCGTTTTCCGTGTGAGACTCGGGCCCCGGCAGTAGGCAGAACACGACTCCCCACTTGTTCCATGGAGCTAGCAGTGCGGCCCCACTTTTGCATGCACGTCTAATAGCTAGCGCTCTAACTGGGAGAAACAACACTGTAGAGAAACGGTGCTTGGGCTCCCGTCGACCTCTCCTGTGCGAGGAAGCAGTGGAGGGTGTACGGTGGGTGAGAGCCTGGGGACGGGTTCCATTTTGTAAAATCGGGCGAGAGACAAGGCCGGTACAGAAGGCAGCTCTCAACTCACATCATGGTTATGGGGCTGGTACCGTTGCCCCGGGTGTGCCTGCAGGCTCAAAGACAGCCACCTAACTCGAAGGCAAAACTCGGCAGAGAATGCGTGCTTCAGCTAAAACAGCCGCTTCTGAGGGTGGAAGCATTTTGTTGTGTGCGTGCGTGAGAGCACTGCAAGGGCGTCCCACATCTAATTCCGAGGGAGCCTCAGGCTGCTGCAGGAGGCAGCACTCGACTCCCCACTTGTATCATCAGGCTAGCACTGAGGCCCCACTGTTGCGTGGAAGTCCAATCCCTTGCGTTCTGCCTCGAAGCAAAAACGGTGTACACACACCGTGCTTTAGCTACCTTAGACCTTTCTGTGCGAGGAAGCATGTTAGGCTGCACAATGGGTGAGAGCCTGGGGCCGGGTTCCACACGTAAACTCGAGGGACAGACAGGCCGGTGCAGAAGGAAGCTGTCAGCTCCCCTCTTGTTTACGAGGCTAGTACCGTTGCCCCGTGTGCGCCTGCAGGCCTAAAGCCAACCACCTAAGTGGAAGGCACACCTCTAGAGAGAATTCCTGCTGCAGCGAACATAGGCATTCCTGCGGCTGGAAGCATTTTGCTGTGTGCCTCTGCGTGAGCGCCCTGCAAGTGAGTCCAAAACCGTTTTCCGTGTGAGACTCGGGCCCCGGCAGTAGGCAGAACACGACTCCCCACTTGTTCCGTGGAGCTAGCAGTGCGGCCCCACTTTTGCATGCACGTCTAATAGCTAGCGCTCTAACTGGGAGAAACAACACTGTAGAGAAACCGTGCTTTAGCTTCCGTGGACGTCTCTGTGCGAGGAAGCAGTTTAGGGTGTACTGTGGGTGAGAGCCTGGGGGAGGGTTCCATTTCGTAAAATCGAGGGAGAGACAGGCCGGACAGAAGGCAGCTCTCAACTCACATCATGCTTATGGGGCTGGTACCGTTGCCCCGGGTGTGCCTGCAGGCTGAAAGTCAGCCACCTAACTCGAAGGAAAAACTCGGTAGGGAATCCGTGCTTCAGCTAAGCAGCCGCTCCTGAGGGTGTAAGCATTTTGTTTTGTGCGAGCGTGAGAGCAGTGCAAGGGAGTCCCAAACGTAATTCCGGGGGAGCCTGAGGCCGTTGCAAGGGGCAGCACACGACTCCCCACTTGTTTCCTCAAGCTAGCACCGAGGCCCCACTTTTGCATGGAAGTCTAATCGCTTGCGTTCTAACTCGAAGAAACCACAGTGAACAGACACCGTGCTTTAGCTACCTGAGACCTCTCTGTGGGAGGAAGCAGCTTAGGCTGCACAATGGGTGAGAGCCTGGGGCCGGGTTCCATACGTAAAATCGAGGGAGAGACAGGCCGGTGCAGAAGGAAGCTGTCAGCTCCACCTGTTGTTTACGAGGCTGGTACCGTTGCCCCGTGTGTGCGTGCAGGCCTAGAGGCAACCCCCTAACTCGAAGCCACAACTCTGGTGAGAATCCGCGCTTCAGCTCCAATAGCCGTTCCCGAGGGTGGAAGCATTTTGCTGTGGGAATGCGTGAGAGCACTGCAAGGGAGTCCGAGAGCATTTTCGAAGTGAGGCTCAGGCCCCGGAAGAAGGCAGAACACGACTCCCCGCTTGCTTCATGAAGCTAGCGCTGCGGCCCCACTTTTGCATGGAAGTCTAATCGCTGGCACTCTTATTGGAAAAACAATACGACGGAGAAACCGCGCTTTAGCTACCATCCACCTCTGTGAGGCAGGAAGCAGTTTCCTGGCTACCGTGGGTGAGAGCCTGGGGAACGGTTTCCTCCCGTGCAAGCGAGGGAGAAGAAGTCCGGGCCAGAAGGCACCTCTTGACCCAGCTCTTGGTACCCGAAGCTAACACTACTGCTCCACGTGTGCAGAGGAATGCTCAGTGCTCCACACGGACGTGGCACAAAGAAGCCTGTAGAGAATCCCAGCTTCAGCTCATTCGCCTCTCCACGGGGTGGCAGCATTTTCCACTCTGCTGGAGGGCAAACCTGGGGAATGAGTCCCAGCAGAATTCCGAGGGAGAAATAAGCATGGGCAGAAGGCCCCTCTCCACTCAGCTCTTGTTTCGGGAACCCTAGATCGGCTCTCCCGTGTGTGCGTGGAGTCCTAACTGCCGTCCACCCAACGCAAAGGAACAAAACTGTAGAGAACCCTTGCCTCAGCAAAGATCGCCCTTCTTGAGCGTGAGCTTCATCAATTGTGTGTTTTTTGTGAAAGCTTGAGAAATGGAACATAGATGTAACTCTGAGTGAGACGCAGGAGTGTAAGGAAGGCTGCTGTCGACTCACCTCTTGGTTTAGGAGATTAGCACTGCTGTACCCTGTGTGCCTGGATGCCTAGTTACCAGGCTCCCAACGCCAAGAATCAATGCTACGGGCTTACTGCGCTGTGGTTAACTTTGCCGTTCCTGAAGCTGGAGTCCGTTCACCGTGTTCTTGCGTGAGACGCCGCGGAAAGGGTCCCATACGTGAAAGGGAGTGAGAAACAGGCCGGTGCGCGAGGCAGCTTCAACACACCTCTTGATGATGAGGCTAGGACCCGGGGCCCGGGTGTGCCTGCAGGCCTAAAGCCAACCACCTCACTCAAAGGAACAACTCTGTAGAGAATGCCTGCTTCGACTGAAAGAGCCATGCCTGAGGGTGGACGCATTTTGCTGTGTGCATGCGTGAGCGCACTGCAAGTGAGTTCAAAAGAGCATTTTCCGTGTGAGATTCAGGCCCCGGCAGAAGGCAGGACACGACTCCCCACTTGTTTCATGAAGCTAGCACTGCGGCCCCACTCTGGCATGGAAGGCTAATCGCTAGCGTTCCAACTGGGAGAAACAACACTGGAGGGAAACCGTGCTTTAGCTACCGTCGACCTCTCTGTGAGAGGAAGCAGGGTAGGGTGTGGGTGAGAGCCTGTGGGTCAGAGCCTGGGGACGGGTTCCATTACGTAAAATCGTGGGAGAGACAGGCCGGTGCCGAAGGCAGCCCTCAACTCACATCAGGCTTATGGGGCTAGTACCGATGCCCCGGGTGTGCGTGGAGGCTTAAAGACAACCGCCTAACTCGAAGGAGAGACTCGGTAGAGAATCCGGGCTTCAGCTAAAACAGCCGCTCCTGAGGGGGGAAGCATGTTGTGGTGTGCGTGCATGAGAGCACTGCAAGGGAGCCCAAAGCTTCTTGTCAGTGAGACTCAGGCCCCAGCAGAAGGCAGAACACGACTGCCCGTGTGTTTGTCCTAGCCAGCGCTGCGGCCCTACCTTTGCATGGAAGTCTAAAGGCTAGCGTTCTAACTCGAAGAAACAACAGTGTACAGAAGCCGTGCTTTAGCTCCCGCGGCCTCTCTGTGGGAGGAAGCCGTTTAGGGTGTACTGTGGTTGAGAGCCTGGGGCCGGGTTCCGCACGTAAAATCGAGGGAGAGACAGGCCGGTGCAGAAGGAAGCTGTCAGCTCCCCTCCTGTTTACGAGGCTAGTACCGTTGCCCCGTGTGCGCCTGCAGGCCTAAAGCCAACCACCTGAGTGGAAGGAACACCTCTAGAGAGAATTCCTGCTGCAGCGAACATAGGCATTCCGGTGGCTGGAAGCATTTTGCTGTGTGCCTCTGCGTGAGCGCCCTGCAAGTGAGTCCAAAACCGTTTTCCGTGTGAGACTCGGGCCCCGGCAGTAGGCAGAACACGACTCCCCACTTGTTCCATGGAGCTAGCAGTGCGGCCCCACTTTTGCATGCACGTCTAATAGCTAGCGCTCTAACTGGGAGAAACAACACTGTAGAGAAACGGTGCTTGGGCTCCCGTCGACCTCTCCTGTGCGAGGAAGCAGTGGAGGGTGTACGGTGGGTGAGAGCCTGGGGACGGGTTCCATTTTGTAAAATCGGGCGAGAGACAAGGCCGGTACAGAAGGCAGCTCTCAACTCACATCATGGTTATGGGGCTGGTACCGTTGCCCCGGGTGTGCCTGCAGGCTCAAAGACAGCCACCTAACTCGAAGGCAAAACTCGGCAGAGAATGCGTGCTTCAGCTAAAACAGCCGCTTCTGAGGGTGGAAGCATTTTGTTGTGTGCGTGCGTGAGAGCACTGCAAGGGCGTCCCACATCTAATTCCGAGGGAGCCTCAGGCTGCTGCAGGAGGCAGCACTCGACTCCCCACTTGTATCATCAGGCTAGCACTGAGGCCCCACTGTTGCGTGGAAGTCCAATCCCTTGCGTTCTGCCTCGAAGCAAAAACGGTGTACACACACCGTGCTTTAGCTACCTTAGACCTTTCTGTGCGAGGAAGCATGTTAGGCTGCACAATGGGTGAGAGCCTGGGGCCGGGTTCCACACGTAAACTCGAGGGAGAGACAGGCCGGTGCAGAAGGAAGCTGTCAGCTCCCCTCTTGTTTACGAGGCTAGTACCGTTGCCCCGTGTGCGCCTGCAGGCCTAAAGCCAACCACCTAAGTGGAAGGCACACCTCTAGAGAGAATTCCTGCTGCAGCGAACATAGGCATTCCGGTGGCTGGAAGCATTTTGCTGTGTGCCTCTGCGTGAGCGCCCTGCAAGTGAGTCCAAAACCGTTTTCCGTGTGAGACTCGGGCCCCGGCAGTAGGCAGAACACGACTCCCCACTTGTTCCGTGGAGCTAGCAGTGCGGCCCCACTTTTGCATGCACGTCTAATAGCTAGCGCTCTAACTGGGAGAAACAACACTGTAGAGAAACCGTGCTTTAGCTTCCGTGGACGTCTCTGTGCGAGGAAGCAGTTTAGGGTGTACTGTGGGTGAGAGCCTGGGGGAGGGTTCCATTTCGTAAAATCGAGGGAGAGACAGGCCGGACAGAAGGCAGCTCTCAACTCACATCATGCTTATGGGGCTGGTACCGTTGCCCCGGGTGTGCCTGCAGGCTGAAAGTCAGCCACCTAACTCGAAGGAAAAACTCGGTAGGGAATCCGTGCTTCAGCTAAGCAGCCGCTCCTGAGGGTGTAAGCATTTTGTTTTGTGCGAGCGTGAGAGCAGTGCAAGGGAGTCCCAAACGTAATTCCGGGGGAGCCTGAGGCCGTTGCAAGGGGCAGCACACGACTCCCCACTTGTTTCCTCAAGCTAGCACCGAGGCCCCACTTTTGCATGGAAGTCTAATCGCTCGCGTTCTAACTCGAAGAAACCACAGTGAACAGACACCGTGCTTTAGCTACCTGAGACCTCTCTGTGGGAGGAAGCAGCTTAGGCTGCACAATGGGTGAGAGCCTGGGGCCGGGTTCCATACGTAAAATCGAGGGAGAGACAGGCCGGTGCAGAAGGAAGCTGTCAGCTCCACCTGTTGTTTACGAGGCTGGTACCGTTGCCCCGTGTGTGCGTGCAGGCCTAGAGGCAACCCCCTAACTCGAAGCCACAACTCTGGTGAGAATCCGCGCTTCAGCTCCAATAGCCGTTCCCGAGGGTGGAAGCATTTTGCTGTGGGAATGCGTGAGAGCACTGCAAGGGAGTCCGAGAGCATTTTCGAAGTGAGGCTCAGGCCCCGGAAGAAGGCAGAACACGACTCCCCGCTTGCTTCATGAAGCTAGCGCTGCGGCCCCACTTTTGCATGGAAGTCTAATCGCTGGCACTCTTATTGGAAAAACAATACGACGGAGAAACCGCGCTTTAGCTACCATCCACCTCTGTGAGGCAGGAAGCAGTTTCCTGGCTACCGTGGGTGAGAGCCTGGGGAACGGTTTCCTCCCGTGCAAGCGAGGGAGAAGAAGTCCGGGCCAGAAGGCAGCTCTTGACCCAGCTCTTGGTACCCGAAGCTAACACTACTGCTCCACGTGTGCAGAGGAATGCTCAGTGCTCCACACGGACGTGGCACAAAGAAGCCTGTAGAGAATCCCAGCTTCAGCTCATTCGCCTCTCCACGGGGTGGCAGCATTTTCCACTCTGCTGGAGGGCAAACCTGGGGAATGAGTCCCAGCAGAATTCCGAGGGAGAAATAAGCATGGGCAGAAGGCCCCTCTCCACTCAGCTCTTGTTTCGGGAACCCTAGATCGGCTCTCCCGTGTGTGCGTGGAGTCCTAACTGCCGTCCACCCAACGCAAAGGAACAAAACTGTAGAGAACCCTTGCCTCAGCAAAGATCGCCCTTCTTGAGCGTGAGCTTCATCAATTGTGTGTTTTTTGTGAAAGCTTGAGAAATGGAACATAGATGTAACTCTGAGTGAGACGCAGGAGTGTAAGGAAGGCTGCTGTCGACTCACCTCTTGGTTTAGGAGATTAGCACTGCTGTACCCTGTGTGCCTGGATGCCTAGTTACCAGGCTCCCAACGCCAAGAATCAATGCTACGGGCTTACTGCGCTGTGGTTAACTTTGCCGTTCCTGAAGCTGGAGTCCGTTCACCGTGTTCTTGCGTGAGACGCCGCGGAAAGGGTCCCATACGTGAAAGGGAGTGAGAAACAGGCCGGTGCGCGAGGCAGCTTCAACACACCTCTTGATGATGAGGCTAGGACCCGGGGCCCGGGTGTGCCTGCAGGCCTAAAGCCAACCACCTCACTCAAAGGAACAACTCTGTAGAGAATGCCTGCTTCGACTGAAAGAGCCATGCCTGAGGGTGGACGCATTTTGCTGTGTGCATGCGTGAGCGCACTGCAAGTGAGTTCAAAGGAGCATTTTCCGTGTGAGGTTCAGGCCCCGGCAGAAGGCAGGACACGACTCCCCACTTGTTTCATGAAGCTAGCACTGCGGCCCCACTCTGGCATGGAAGGCTAATCGCTAGCGTTCCAACTGGGAGAAACAACACTGGAGGGAAACCGTGCTTTAGCTACCGTCGACCTCTCTGTGAGAGGAAGCAGGGTAGGGTGTGGGTGAGAGCCTGTGGGTCAGAGCCTGGGGACGGGTTCCATTACGTAAAATCGTGGGAGAGACAGGCCGGTGCCGAAGGCAGCCCTCAACTCACATCAGGCTTATGGGGCTAGTACCGATGCCCCGGGTGTGCGTGGAGGCTTAAAGACAACCGCCTAACTCGAAGGAGAGACTCGGTAGAGAATCCGGGCTTCAGCTAAAACAGCCGCTCCTGAGGGGGGAAGCATGTTGTGGTGTGCGTGCATGAGAGCACTGCAAGGGAGCCCAAAGCTTCTTGTCAGTGAGACTCAGGCCCCAAGCAGAAGGCAGAACACGACTGCCCGTGTGTTTGTCCTAGCCAGCGCTGCGGCCCTACCTTTGCATGGGAGTCTAAAGGCTAGCGTTCTAACTCGAAGAAACAACAGTGTACAGAAGCCGTGCTTTAGCTCCCGCGGCCTCTCTGTGGGAGGAAGCCGTTTAGGGTGTACTGTGGTTGAGAGCCTGGGGCCGGGTTCCGCACGTAAAATCGAGGGAGACACAGGCCGGTGCAGAAGGAAGCTGTCAGCTCCCCTCCTGTTTACGAGGCTAGTGCCGTTGCCCCGTGTGCGCCTGCAGGCCTAAAGCCAACCACCTCAGTGGAAGGAACACCTCTAGAGAGAATTCCTGCTGCAGCGAACATAGGCATTCCGGTGGCTGGAAGCATTTTGCTGTGTGCCTCTGCGTGAGCGCCCTGCAAGTGAGTCCAAAACCGTTTTCCGTGTGAGACTCGGGCCCCGGCAGTAGGCAGAACACGACTCCCCACTTGTTCCATGGAGCTAGCAGTGCGGCCCCACTTTTGCATGCACGTCTAATAGCTAGCGCTCTAACTGGGAGAAACAACACTGTAGAGAAACGGTGCTTGGGCTCCCGTCGACCTCTCCTGTGCGAGGAAGCAGTGGAGGGTGTACGGTGGGTGAGAGCCTGGGGACGGGTTCCATTTTGTAAAATCGGGCGAGAGACAAGGCCGGTACAGAAGGCAGCTCTCAACTCACATCATGGTTATGGGGCTGGTACCGTTGCCCCGGGTGTGCCTGCAGGCTCAAAGACAGCCACCTAACTCGAAGGCAAAACTCGGCAGAGAATGCGTGCTTCAGCTAAAACAGCCGCTTCTGAGGGTGGAAGCATTTTGTTGTGTGCGTGCGTGAGAGCACTGCAAGGGCGTCCCACATCTAATTCCGAGGGAGCCTCAGGCTGCTGCAGGAGGCAGCACTCGACTCCCCACTTGTATCATCAGGCTAGCACTGAGGCCCCACTGTTGCGTGGAAGTCCAATCCCTTGCGTTCTGCCTCGAAGCAAAAACGGTGTACACACACCGTGCTTTAGCTACCTTAGACCTTTCTGTGCGAGGAAGCATGTTAGGCTGCACAATGGGTGAGAGCCTGGGGCCGGGTTCCACACGTAAACTCGAGGGACAGACAGGCCGGTGCAGAAGGAAGCTGTCAGCTCCCCTCTTGTTTACGAGGCTAGTACCGTTGCCCCGTGTGCGCCTGCAGGCCTAAAGCCAACCACCTAAGTGGAAGGCACACCTCTAGAGAGAATTCCTGCTGCAGCGAACATAGGCATTCCTGCGGCTGGAAGCATTTTGCTGTGTGCCTCTGCGTGAGCGCCCTGCAAGTGAGTCCAAAACCGTTTTCCGTGTGAGACTCGGGCCCCGGCAGTAGGCAGAACACGACTCCCCACTTGTGCCGTGGAGCTAGCAGTGCGGCCCCACTTTTGCATGCACGTCTAATAGCTAGCGCTCTAACTGGGAGAAACAAAACTGTAGAGAAACCGTGCTTTAGCTTCCGTGGACGTCTCTGTGCGAGGAAGCAGTTTAGGGTGTACTGTGGGTGAGAGCCTGGGGGAGGGTTCCATTTCGTAAAATCGAGGGAGAGACAGGCCGGACAGAAGGCAGCTCTCAACTCACATCATGCTTATGGGGCTGGTACCGTTGCCCCGGGTGTGCCTGCAGGCTGAAAGTCAGCCACCTAACTCGAAGGAAAAACCCGGTGGGGAATCCGTGCTTCAGCTAAGCAGCCGCTCCTGAGGGTGTAAGCATTTTGTTTTGTGCGAGCGTGAGAGCAGTGCAAGGGAGTCCCAAACGTAATTCCGGGGGAGCCTGAGGCCGTTGCAAGGGGCAGCACACGACTCCCCACTTGTTTCCTCAAGCTAGCACCGAGGCCCCACTTTTGCATGGAAGTCTAATCGCTTGCGTTCTAACTCGAAGAAACCACAGTGAACAGACACCGTGCTTTAGCTACCTGAGACCTCTCTGTGGGAGGAAGCAGCTTAGGCTGCACAATGGGTGAGAGCCTGGGGCCGGGTTCCATACGTAAAATCGAGGGAGAGACAGGCCGGTGCAGAAGGAAGCTGTCAGCTCCACCTGTTGTTTACGAGGCTGGTACCGTTGCCCCGTGTGTGCGTGCAGGCCTAGAGGCAACCCCCTAACTCGAAGCCACAACTCTGGTGAGAATCCGCGCTTCAGCTCCAATAGCCGTTCCCGAGGGTGGAAGCATTTTGCTGTGGGAATGCGTGAGAGCACTGCAAGGGAGTCCGAGAGCATTTTCGAAGTGAGGCTCAGGCCCCGGAAGAAGGCAGAACACGACTCCCCGCTTGCTTCATGAAGCTAGCGCTGCGGCCCCACTTTTGCATGGAAGTCTAATCGCTGGCACTCTTATTGGAAAAACAATACGACGGAGAAACCGCGCTTTAGCTACCATCCACCTCTGTGAGGCAGGAAGCAGTTTCCTGGCTACCGTGGGTGAGAGCCTGGGGAACGGTTTCCTCCCGTGCAAGCGAGGGAGAAGAAGTCCGGGCCAGAAGGCACCTCTTGACCCAGCTCTTGGTACCCGAAGCTAACACTACTGCTCCACGTGTGCAGAGGAATGCTCAGTGCTCCACACGGACGTGGCACAAAGAAGCCTGTAGAGAATCCCAGCTTCAGCTCATTCGCCTCTCCACGGGGTGGCAGCATTTTCCACTCTGCTGGAGGGCAAACCTGGGGAATGAGTCCCAGCAGAATTCCGAGGGAGAAATAAGCATGGGCAGAAGGCCCCTCTCCACTCAGCTCTTGTTTCGGGAACCCTAGATCGGCTCTCCCGTGTGTGCGTGGAGTCCTAACTGCCGTCCACCCAACGCAAAGGAACAAAACTGTAGAGAACCCTTGCCTCAGCAAAGATCGCCCTTCTTGAGCGTGAGCTTCATCAATTGTGTGTTTTTTGTGAAAGCTTGAGAAATGGAACATAGATGTAACTCTGAGTGAGACGCAGGAGTGTAAGGAAGGCTGCTGTCGACTCACCTCTTGGTTTAGGAGATTAGCACTGCTGTACCCTGTGTGCCTGGATGCCTAGTTACCAGGCTCCCAACGCCAAGAATCAATGCTACGGGCTTACTGCGCTGTGGTTAACTTTGCCGTTCCTGAAGCTGGAGTCCGTTCACCGTGTTCTTGCGTGAGACGCCGCGGAAAGGGTCCCATACGTGAAAGGGAGTGAGAAACAGGCCGGTGCGCGAGGCAGCTTCAACACACCTCTTGATGATGAGGCTAGGACCCGGGGCCCGGGTGTGCCTGCAGGCCTAAAGCCAACCACCTCACTCAAAGGAACAACTCTGTAGAGAATGCCTGCTTCGACTGAAAGAGCCATGCCTGAGGGTGGACGCATTTTGCTGTGTGCATGCGTGAGCGCACTGCAAGTGAGTTCAAAAGAGCATTTTCCGTGTGAGGTTCAGGCCCCGGCAGAAGGCAGGACACGACTCCCAACTTGTTTCATGAAGCTAGCACTGCGGCCCCACTCTGGCATGGAAGGCTAATCGCTAGCGTTCCAACTGGGAGAAACAACACTGGAGGGAAACCGTGCTTTAGCTACCGTCGACCTCTCTGTGAGAGGAAGCAGGGTAGGGTGTGGGTGAGAGCCTGTGGGTCAGAGCCTGGGGACGGGTTCCATTACGTAAAATCGTGGGAGAGACAGGCCGGTGCCGAAGGCAGCCCTCAACTCACATCAGGCTTATGGGGCTAGTACCGATGCCCCGGGTGTGCGTGGAGGCTTAAAGACAACCGCCTAACTCGAAGGAGAGACTCGGTAGAGAATCCGGGCTTCCGCTAAAACAGCCGCTCCTGAGGGGGGAAGCATGTTGTGGTGTGCGTGCATGAGAGCACTGCAAGGGAGCCCAAAGCTTCTTGTCAGTGAGACTCAGGCCCCAAGCAGAAGGCAGAACACGACTGCCCGTGTGTTTGTCCTAGCCAGCGCTGCGGCCCTACCTTTGCATGGGAGTCTAAAGGCTAGCGTTCTAACTCGAAGAAACAACAGTGTACAGAAGCCGTGCTTTAGCTCCCGCGGCCTCTCTGTGGGAGGAAGCCGTTTAGGGTGTACTGTGGTTGAGAGCCTGGGGCCGGGTTCCGCACGTAAAATCGAGGGAGACACAGGCCGGTGCAGAAGGAAGCTGTCAGCTCCCCTCCTGTTTACGAGGCTAGTACCGTTGCCCCGTGTGCGCCTGCAGGCCTAAAGCCAACCACCTGAGTGGAAGGAACACCTCTAGAGAGAATTCCTGCTGCAGCGAACATAGGCATTCCTGCGGCTGGAAGCATTTTGCTGTGTGCCTCTGCGTGAGCGCGCTGCAAGTGAGTCCAAAACCGTTTTCCGTGTGAGACTCGGGCCCCGGCAGCAGGCGGAACACGACTCCCCACTTGTTCCGTGGAGCTAGCAGTGCGGCCCCACTTTTGCATGCACGTCTAATAGCTAGCGCTCTAACTGGGAGAAACAACACTGTAGAGAAACGGTGCTTGGGCTCCCGTCGACCTCTCCTGTGCGAGGAAGCAGTGGAGGGTGTACGGTGGGTGAGAGCCTGGGGACGGGTTCCATTTTGTAAAATCGGGCGAGAGACAAGGCCGGTACAGAAGGCAGCTCTCAACTCACATCATGGTTATGGGGCTGGTACCGTTGCCCCGGGTGTGCCTGCAGGCTCAAAGACAGCCACCTAACTCGAAGGCAAAACTCGGCAGAGAATGCGTGCTTCAGCTAAAACAGCCGCTTCTGAGGGTGGAAGCATTTTGTTGTGTGCGTGCGTGAGCGCACTGCAAGGGCGTCCCACATCTAATTCCGAGGGAGCCTCAGGCTGCTGCAGGAGGCAGCACTCGACTCCCCACTTGAATCATCAAGCTAGCACTGAGGCCCCACTGTTGCGTGGAAGTCCAATCCCTTGCGTTCTGCCTCGAAGCAAAAACAGTGTACACACACCGTGCTTTAGCTACCTTAGACCTTTCTGTGCGAGGAAGCATGTTAGGCTGCACAATGGGTGAGAGCCTGGGGCCGGGTTCCACACGTAAACTCGAGGGAGAGACAGGCCGGTGCAGAAGGAAGCTGTCAGCTCCCCTCCTGTTTACGAGGCTAGTACCGTTGCCCCGTGTGCGCCTGCAGGCCTAAAGCCAACCACCTAAGTGGAAGGAACACCTCTAGAGAGAATTCCTGCTGCAGCGAACATAGGCATTCCTGCGGCTGGAAGCATTTTGCTGTGTGCCTCTGCGTGAGCGCCCTGCAAGTGAGTCCAAGACCGTTTTCCGTGTGAGACTCAGGCCCCGGCAGTAGGCAGAACACGACTCCCCACTTGTTCCGTGGAGCTAGCAGTGCGGCCCCACTTTTGCATGCACGTCTAATAGCTAGCGCTCTAACTGGGGGAAACAACACTGTAGAGAAACCGTGCTTTAGCTTCCGTGGACGTCTCTGTGCGAGGAAGCAGTTTAGGGTGTACGGTGGGTGAGAGCCTGGGGGAGGGTTCCATTTCGTAAAATCGAGGGAGAGACAGGCCGGACAGAAGGCAGCTCTCAACTCACATCATGCTTATGGGGCTGGTACCGTTGCCCCGGGTGTGCCTGCAGGCTGAAAGTCAGCCACCTAACTCGAAGGAAAAACCCGGTGGGGAATCCGTGCTTCAGCTAAGCAGCCGCTCCTGAGGGTGTAAGCATTTTGTTTTGTGCGAGCGTGAGAGCAGTGCAAGGGAGTCCCAAACGTAATTCCGGGGGAGCCTGAGGCCGTTGCAAGGGGCAGCACACGACTCCCCACTTGTTTCCTCAAGCTAGCACCGAGGCCCCACTTTTGCATGGAAGTCTAATCGCTTGCGTTCTAACTCGAAGAAACCACAGTGAACAGACACCGTGCTTTAGCTACCTGAGACCTCTCTGTGGGAGGAAGCAGCTTAGGCTGCACAATGGGTGAGAGCCTGGGGCCGGGTTCCATACGTAAAATCGAGGGAGAGACAGGCCGGTGCAGAAGGAAGCTGTCAGCTCCACCTGTTGTTTACGAGGCTGGTACCGTTGCCCCGTGTGTGCGTGCAGGCCTAGAGGCAACCCCCTAACTCGAAGCCACAACTCTGGTGAGAATCCGCGCTTCAGCTCCAATAGCCGTTCCCGAGGGTGGAAGCATTTTGCTGTGGGAATGCGTGAGAGCACTGCAAGGGAGTCCGAGAGCATTTTCGAAGTGAGGCTCAGGCCCCGGAAGAAGGCAGAACACGACTCCCCGCTTGCTTCATGAAGCTAGCGCTGCGGCCCCACTTTTGCATGGAAGTCTAATCGCTGGCACTCTTATTGGAAAAACAATACGACGGAGAAACCGCGCTTTAGCTACCATCCACCTCTGTGAGGCAGGAAGCAGTTTCCTGGCTACCGTGGGTGAGAGCCTGGGGAACGGTTTCCTCCCGTGCAAGCGAGGGAGAAGAAGTCCGGGCCAGAAGGCACCTCTTGACCCAGCTCTTGGTACCCGAAGCTAACACTACTGCTCCACGTGTGCAGAGGAATGCTCAGTGCTCCACACGGACGTGGCACAAAGAAGCCTGTAGAGAATCCCAGCTTCAGCTCATTCGCCTCTCCACGGGGTGGCAGCATTTTCCACTCTGCTGGAGGGCAAACCTGGGGAATGAGTCCCAGCAGAATTCCGAGGGAGAAATAAGCATGGGCAGAAGGCCCCTCTCCACTCAGCTCTTGTTTCGGGAACCCTAGATCGGCTCTCCCGTGTGTGCGTGGAGTCCTAACTGCCGTCCACCCAACGCAAAGGAACAAAACTGTAGAGAACCCTTGCCTCAGCAAAGATCGCCCTTCTTGAGCGTGAGCTTCATCAATTGTGTGTTTTTGTGAAAGCTTGAGAAATGGAACATAGATGTAACTCTGAGTGAGACGCAGGAGTGTAAGGAAGGCTGCTGTCGACTCACCTCTTGGTTTAGGAGATTAGCACTGCTGTACCCTGTGTGCCTGGATGCCTAGTTACCAGGCTCCCAACGCCAAGAATCAATGCTACGGGCTTACTGCGCTGTGGTTAACTTTGCCGTTCCTGAAGCTGGAGTCCGTTCACCGTGTTCTTGCGTGAGACGCCGCGGAAAGGGTCCCATACGTGAAAGGGAGTGAGAAACAGGCCGGTGCGCGAGGCAGCTTCAACACACCTCTTGTTGATGAGGCTAGGACCCGGGCCCCGGGTGTGCCTGCAGGCCTAAAGCCAACCACCTCACTCAAAGGAACAACTCTGTAGAGAATGCCTGCTTCGACTGAAAGAGCCATGCCTGAGGGTAGACGCATTTTGCTGTGTGCATGCGTGAGCGCACTGCAAGTGAGTTCAAAGGAGCATTTTCCGTGTGAGGTTCAGGCCCCGGCAGAAGGCAGGACACGACTCCCCACTTGTTTCATGAAGCTAGCACTGCGGCCCCACTCTGGCATGGAAGGCTAATCGCTAGCGTTCCAACTGGGAGAAACAACACTGGAGGGAAACCGTGCTTTAGCTACCGTCGACCTCTCTGTGAGAGGAAGCAGGGTAGGGTGTGGGTGAGAGCCTGTGGGTCAGAGCCTGGGGACGGGTTCCATTACGTAAAATCGTGGGAGAGACAGGCCGGTGCCGAAGGCAGCCCTCAACTCACATCAGGCTTATGGGGCTAGTACCGATGCCCCGGGTGTGCGTGGAGGCTTAAAGACAACCGCCTAACTCGAAGGAGAGACTCGGTAGAGAATCCGGGCTTCAGCTAAAACAGCCGCTCCTGAGGGGGGAAGCATGTTGTGGTGTGCGTGCATGAGAGCACTGCAAGGGAGCCCAAAGCTTCTTGTCAGTGAGACTCAGGCCCCAAGCAGAAGGCAGAACACGACTGCCCGTGTGTTTGTCCTAGCCAGCGCTGCGGCCCTACCTTTGCATGGGAGTCTAAAGGCTAGCGTTCTAACTCGAAGAAACAACAGTGTACAGAAGCCGTGCTTTAGCTCCCGCCGCCTCTCTGTGGGAGGAAGCCGTTTAGGGTGTACTGTGGTTGAGAGCCTGGGGCCGGGTTCCGCACGTAAAATCGAGGGAGACACAGGCCGGTGCAGAAGGAAGCTGTCAGCTCCCCTCCTGTTTACGAGGCTAGTGCCGTTGCCCCGTGTGCGCCTGCAGGCCTAAAGCCAACCACCTGAGTGGAAGGAACACCTCTAGAGAGAATTCCTGCTGCAGCGAACATAGGCATTCCGGTGGCTGGAAGCATTTTGCTGTGTGCCTCTGCGTGAGCGCCCTGCAAGTGAGTCCAAAACCGTTTTCCGTGTGAGACTCGGGCCCCGGCAGTAGGCAGAACACGACTCCCCACTTGTTCCATGGAGCTAGCAGTGCGGCCCCACTTTTGCATGCACGTCTAATAGCTAGCGCTCTAACTGGGAGAAACAACACTGTAGAGAAACGGTGCTTGGGCTCCCGTCGACCTCTCCTGTGCGAGGAAGCAGTGGAGGGTGTACGGTGGGTGAGAGCCTGGGGACGGGTTCCATTTTGTAAAATCGGGCGAGAGACAAGGCCGGTACAGAAGGCAGCTCTCAACTCACATCATGGTTATGGGGCTGGTACCGTTGCCCCGGGTGTGCCTGCAGGCTCAAAGACAGCCACCTAACTCGAAGGCAAAACTCGGCAGAGAATGCGTGCTTCAGCTAAAACAGCCGCTTCTGAGGGTGGAAGCATTTTGTTGTGTGCGTGCGTGAGAGCACTGCAAGGGCGTCCCACATCTAATTCCGAGGGAGCCTCAGGCTGCTGCAGGAGGCAGCACTCGACTCCCCACTTGTATCATCAGGCTAGCACTGAGGCCCCACTGTTGCGTGGAAGTCCAATCCCTTGCGTTCTGCCTCGAAGCAAAAACGGTGTACACACACCGTGCTTTAGCTACCTTAGACCTTTCTGTGCGAGGAAGCATGTTAGGCTGCACAATGGGTGAGAGCCTGGGGCCGGGTTCCACACGTAAACTCGAGGGACAGACAGGCCGGTGCAGAAGGAAGCTGTCAGCTCCCCTCTTGTTTACGAGGCTAGTACCGTTGCCCCGTGTGCGCCTGCAGGCCTAAAGCCAACCACCTAAGTGGAAGGCACACCTCTAGAGAGAATTCCTGCTGCAGCGAACATAGGCATTCCTGCGGCTGGAAGCATTTTGCTGTGTGCCTCTGCGTGAGCGCCCTGCAAGTGAGTCCAAAACCGTTTTCCGTGTGAGACTCGGGCCCCGGCAGTAGGCAGAACACGACTCCCCACTTGTGCCGTGGAGCTAGCAGTGCGGCCCCACTTTTGCATGCACGTCTAATAGCTAGCGCTCTAACTGGGAGAAACAAAACTGTAGAGAAACCGTGCTTTAGCTTCCGTGGACGTCTCTGTGCGAGGAAGCAGTTTAGGGTGTACTGTGGGTGAGAGCCTGGGGGAGGGTTCCATTTCGTAAAATCGAGGGAGAGACAGGCCGGACAGAAGGCAGCTCTCAACTCACATCATGCTTATGGGGCTGGTACCGTTGCCCCGGGTGTGCCTGCAGGCTGAAAGTCAGCCACCTAACTCGAAGGAAAAACTCGGTAGGGAATCCGTGCTTCAGCTAAGCAGCCGCTCCTGAGGGTGTAAGCATTTTGTTTTGTGCGAGCGTGAGAGCAGTGCAAGGGAGTCCCAAACGTAATTCCGGGGGAGCCTGAGGCCGTTGCAAGGGGCAGCACACGACTCCCCACTTGTTTCCTCAAGCTAGCACCGAGGCCCCACTTTTGCATGGAAGTCTAATCGCTTGCGTTCTAACTCGAAGAAACCACAGTGAACAGACACCGTGCTTTAGCTACCTGAGACCTCTCTGTGGGAGGAAGCAGCTTAGGCTGCACAATGGGTGAGAGCCTGGGGCCGGGTTCCATACGTAAAATCGAGGGAGAGACAGGCCGGTGCAGAAGGAAGCTGTCAGCTCCACCTGTTGTTTACGAGGCTGGTACCGTTGCCCCGTGTGTGCGTGCAGGCCTAGAGGCAACCCCCTAACTCGAAGCCACAACTCTGGTGAGAATCCGCGCTTCAGCTCCAATAGCCGTTCCCGAGGGTGGAAGCATTTTGCTGTGGGAATGCGTGAGAGCACTGCAAGGGAGTCCGAGAGCATTTTCGAAGTGAGGCTCAGGCCCCGGAAGAAGGCAGAACACGACTCCCCGCTTGCTTCATGAAGCTAGCGCTGCGGCCCCACTTTTGCATGGAAGTCTAATCGCTGGCACTCTTATTGGAAAAACAATACGACGGAGAAACCGCGCTTTAGCTACCATCCACCTCTGTGAGGCAGGAAGCAGTTTCCTGGCTACCGTGGGTGAGAGCCTGGGGAACGGTTTCCTCCCGTGCAAGCGAGGGAGAAGAAGTCCGGGCCAGAAGGCACCTCTTGACCCAGCTCTTGGTACCCGAAGCTAACACTACTGCTCCACGTGTGCAGAGGAATGCTCAGTGCTCCACACGGACGTGGCACAAAGAAGCCTGTAGAGAATCCCAGCTTCAGCTCATTCGCCTCTCCACGGGGTGGCAGCATTTTCCACTCTGCTGGAGGGCAAACCTGGGGAATGAGTCCCAGCAGAATTCCGAGGGAGAAATAAGCATGGGCAGAAGGCCCCTCTCCACTCAGCTCTTGTTTCGGGAACCCTAGATCGGCTCTCCCGTGTGTGCGTGGAGTCCTAACTGCCGTCCACCCAACGCAAAGGAACAAAACTGTAGAGAACCCTTGCCTCAGCAAAGATCGCCCTTCTTGAGCGTGAGCTTCATCAATTGTGTGTTTTTTGTGAAAGCTTGAGAAATGGAACATAGATGTAACTCTGAGTGAGACGCAGGAGTGTAAGGAAGGCTGCTGTCGACTCACCTCTTGGTTTAGGAGATTAGCACTGCTGTACCCTGTGTGCCTGGATGCCTAGTTACCAGGCTCCCAACGCCAAGAATCAATGCTACGGGCTTACTGCGCTGTGGTTAACTTTGCCGTTCCTGAAGCTGGAGTCCGTTCACCGTGTTCTTGCGTGAGACGCCGCGGAAAGGGTCCCATACGTGAAAGGGAGTGAGAAACAGGCCGGTGCGCGAGGCAGCTTCAACACACCTCTTGATGATGAGGCTAGGACCCGGGGCCCGGGTGTGCCTGCAGGCCTAAAGCCAACCACCTCACTCAAAGGAACAACTCTGTAGAGAATGCCTGCTTCGACTGAAAGAGCCATGCCTGAGGGTGGACGCATTTTGCTGTGTGCATGCGTGAGCGCACTGCAAGTGAGTTCAAAAGAGCATTTTCCGTGTGAGGTTCAGGCCCCGGCAGAAGGCAGGACACGACTCCCCACTTGTTTCATGAAGCTAGCACTGCGGCCCCACTCTGGCATGGAAGGCTAATCGCTAGCGTTCCAACTGGGAGAAACAACACTGGAGGGAAACCGTGCTTTAGCTACCGTCGACCTCTCTGTGAGAGGAAGCAGGGTAGGGTGTGGGTGAGAGCCTGTGGGTCAGAGCCTGGGGACGGGTTCCATTACGTAAAATCGTGGGAGAGACAGGCCGGTGCCGAAGGCAGCCCTCAACTCACATCAGGCTTATGGGGCTAGTACCGATGCCCCGGGTGTGCGTGGAGGCTTAAAGACAACCGCCTAACTCGAAGGAGAGACTCGGTAGAGAATCCGGGCTTCCGCTAAAACAGCCGCTCCTGAGGGGGGAAGCATGTTGTGGTGTGCGTGCATGAGAGCACTGCAAGGGAGCCCAAAGCTTCTTGTCAGTGAGACTCAGGCCCCAAGCAGAAGGCAGAACACGACTGCCCGTGTGTTTGTCCTAGCCAGCGCTGCGGCCCTACCTTTGCATGGGAGTCTAAAGGCTAGCGTTCTAACTCGAAGAAACAACAGTGTACAGAAGCCGTGCTTTAGCTCCCGCGGCCTCTCTGTGGGAGGAAGCCGTTTAGGGTGTACTGTGGTTGAGAGCCTGGGGCCGGGTTCCGCACGTAAAATCGAGGGAGACACAGGCCGGTGCAGAAGGAAGCTGTCAGCTCCCCTCCTGTTTACGAGGCTAGTACCGTTGCCCCGTGTGCGCCTGCAGGCCTAAAGCCAACCACCTGAGTGGAAGGAACACCTCTAGAGAGAATTCCTGCTGCAGCGAACATAGGCATTCCTGCGGCTGGAAGCATTTTGCTGTGTGCCTCTGCGTGAGCGCCCTGCAAGTGAGTCCAAAACCGTTTTCCGTGTGAGACTCGGGCCCCGGCAGCAGGCGGAACACGACTCCCCACTTGTTCCGTGGAGCTAGCAGTGCGGCCCCACTTTTGCATGCACGTCTAATAGCTAGCGCTCTAACTGGGAGAAACAACACTGTAGAGAAACGGTGCTTGGGCTCCCGTCGACCTCTCCTGTGCGAGGAAGCAGTGGAGGGTGTACGGTGGGTGAGAGCCTGGGGACGGGTTCCATTTTGTAAAATCGGGCGAGAGACAAGGCCGGTACAGAAGGCAGCTCTCAACTCACATCATGGTTATGGGGCTGGTACCGTTGCCCCGGGTGTGCCTGCAGGCTCAAAGACAGCCACCTAACTCGAAGGCAAAACTCGGCAGAGAATGCGTGCTTCAGCTAAAACAGCCGCTTCTGAGGGTGGAAGCATTTTGTTGTGTGCGTGCGTGAGCGCACTGCAAGGGCGTCCCACATCTAATTCCGAGGGAGCCTCAGGCTGCTGCAGGAGGCAGCACTCGACTCCCCACTTGAATCATCAAGCTAGCACTGAGGCCCCACTGTTGCGTGGAAGTCCAATCCCTTGCGTTCTGCCTCGAAGCAAAAACAGTGTACACACACCGTGCTTTAGCTACCTTAGACCTTTCTGTGCGAGGAAGCATGTTAGGCTGCACAATGGGTGAGAGCCTGGGGCCGGGTTCCACACGTAAACTCGAGGGAGAGACAGGCCGGTGCAGAAGGAAGCTGTCAGCTCCCCTCCTGTTTACGAGGCTAGTACCGTTGCCCCGTGTGCGCCTGCAGGCCTAAAGCCAACCACCTAAGTGGAAGGAACACCTCTAGAGAGAATTCCTGCTGCAGCGAACATAGGCATTCCTGCGGCTGGAAGCATTTTGCTGTGTGCCTCTGCGTGAGCGCCCTGCAAGTGAGTCCAAGACCGTTTTCCGTGTGAGACTCAGGCCCCGGCAGTAGGCAGAACACGACTCCCCACTTGTTCCGTGGAGCTAGCAGTGCGGCCCCACTTTTGCATGCACGTCTAATAGCTAGCGCTCTAACTGGGGGAAACAACACTGTAGAGAAACCGTGCTTTTGCTTCCGTGGACGTCTCTGTGCGAGGAAGCAGTTTAGGGTGTACGGTGCGTGAGCGCCTGGGGGAGGGTTCCATTTCGTAAAATCGAGGGAGAGACAGGCCGGACAGAAGGCAGCTCTCAACTCACATCATGCTTATGGGGCTGGTACCGTTGCCCCGGGTGTGCCTGCAGGCTGAAAGTCAGCCACCTAACTCGAAGGAAAAACCCGGTGGGGAATCCGTGCTTCAGCTAAGCAGCCGCTCCTGAGGGTGTAAGCATTTTGTTTTGTGCGAGCGTGAGAGCAGTGCAAGGGAGTCCCAAACGTAATTCCGGGGGAGCCTGAGGCCGTTGCAAGGGGCAGCACACGACTCCCCACTTGTTTCCTCAAGCTAGCACCGAGGCCCCACTTTTGCATGGAAGTCTAATCGCTTGCGTTCTAACTCGAAGAAACCACAGTGAACAGACACCGTGCTTTAGCTACCTGAGACCTCTCTGTGGGAGGAAGCAGCTTAGGCTGCACAATGGGTGAGAGCCTGGGGCCGGGTTCCATACGTAAAATCGAGGGAGAGACAGGCCGGTGCAGAAGGAAGCTGTCAGCTCCACCTGTTGTTTACGAGGCTGGTACCGTTGCCCCGTGTGTGCGTGCAGGCCTAGAGGCAACCCCCTAACTCGAAGCCACAACTCTGGTGAGAATCCGCGCTTCAGCTCCAATAGCCGTTCCCGAGGGTGGAAGCATTTTGCTGTGGGAATGCGTGAGAGCACTGCAAGGGAGTCCGAGAGCATTTTCGAAGTGAGGCTCAGGCCCCGGAAGAAGGCAGAACACGACTCCCCGCTTGCTTCATGAAGCTAGCGCTGCGGCCCCACTTTTGCATGGAAGTCTAATCGCTGGCACTCTTATTGGAAAAACAATACGACGGAGAAACCGCGCTTTAGCTACCATCCACCTCTGTGAGGCAGGAAGCAGTTTCCTGGCTACCGTGGGTGAGAGCCTGGGGAACGGTTTCCTCCCGTGCAAGCGAGGGAGAAGAAGTCCGGGCCAGAAGGCACCTCTTGACCCAGCTCTTGGTACCCGAAGCTAACACTACTGCTCCACGTGTGCAGAGGAATGCTCAGTGCTCCACACGGACGTGGCACAAAGAAGCCTGTAGAGAATCCCAGCTTCAGCTCATTCGCCTCTCCACGGGGTGGCAGCATTTTCCACTCTGCTGGAGGGCAAACCTGGGGAATGAGTCCCAGCAGAATTCCGAGGGAGAAATAAGCATGGGCAGAAGGCCCCTCTCCACTCAGCTCTTGTTTCGGGAACCCTAGATCGGCTCTCCCGTGTGTGCGTGGAGTCCTAACTGCCGTCCACCCAACGCAAAGGAACAAAACTGTAGAGAACCCTTGCCTCAGCAAAGATCGCCCTTCTTGAGCGTGAGCTTCATCAATTGTGTGTTTTTTGTGAAAGCTTGAGAAATGGAACATAGATGTAACTCTGAGTGAGACGCAGGAGTGTAAGGAAGGCTGCTGTCGACTCACCTCTTGGTTTAGGAGATTAGCACTGCTGTACCCTGTGTGCCTGGATGCCTAGTTACCAGGCTCCCAACGCCAAGAATCAATGCTACGGGCTTACTGCGCTGTGGTTAACTTTGCCGTTCCTGAAGCTGGAGTCCGTTCACCGTGTTCTTGCGTGAGACGCCGCGGAAAGGGTCCCATACGTGAAAGGGAGTGAGAAACAGGCCGGTGCGCGAGGCAGCTTCAACACACCTCTTGATGATGAGGCTAGGACCCGGGGCCCGGGTGTGCCTGCAGGCCTAAAGCCAACCACCTCACTCAAAGGAACAACTCTGTAGAGAATGCCTGCTTCGACTGAAAGAGCCATGCCTGAGGGTGGACGCATTTTGCTGTGTGCATGCGTGAGCGCACTGCAAGTGAGTTCAAAAGAACATTTTCCGTGTGAGGTTCAGGCCCCGGCAGAAGGCAGGACACGACTCCCCACTTGTTTCATGAAGCTAGCACTGCGGCCCCACTCTGGCATGGAAGGCTAATCGCTAGCGTTCCAACTGGGAGAAACAACACTGGAGGGAAACCGTGCTTTAGCTACCGTCGACCTCTCTGTGAGAGGAAGCAGGGTAGGGTGTGGGTGAGAGCCTGTGGGTCAGAGCCTGGGGACGGGTTCCATTACGTAAAATCGTGGGAGAGACAGGCCGGTGCCGAAGGCAGCCCTCAACTCACATCAGGCTTATGGGGCTAGTACCGATGCCCCGGGTGTGCGTGGAGGCTTAAAGACAACCGCCTAACTCGAAGGAGAGACTCGGTAGAGAATCCGGGCTTCAGCTAAAACAGCCGCTCCTGAGGGGGGAAGCATGTTGTGGTGTGCGTGCATGAGAGCACTGCAAGGGAGCCCAAAGCTTCTTGTCAGTGAGACTCAGGCCCCAAGCAGAAGGCAGAACACGACTGCCCGTGTGTTTGTCCTAGCCAGCGCTGCGGCCCTACCTTTGCATGGGAGTCTAAAGGCTAGCGTTCTAACTCGAAGAAACAACAGTGTACAGAAGCCGTGCTTTAGCTCCCGCGGCCTCTCTGTGGGAGGAAGCCGTTTAGGGTGTACTGTGGTTGAGAGCCTGGGGCCGGGTTCCGCACGTAAAATCGAGGGAGACACAGGCTGGTGCAGAAGGAAGCTGTCAGCTCCCCTCCTGTTTATGAGGCTAGTGCCGTTGCCCCGTGTGCGCCTGCAGGCCTAAAGCCAACCACCTGAGTGGAAGGAACACCTCTAGAGAGAATTCCTGCTGCAGCGAACATAGGCATTCCTGCGGCTGGAAGCATTTTGCTGTGTGCCTCTGCGTGAGCGCCCTGCAAGTGAGTCCAAAACCGTTTTCCGTGTGAGACTCGGGCCCCGGCAGCAGGCGGAACACGACTCCCCACTTGTTCCATGGAGCTAGCAGTGCGGCCCCACTTTTGCATGCACGTCTAATAGCTAGCGCTCTAACTGGGAGAAACAACACTGTAGAGAAACGGTGCTTGGGCTCCCGTCGACCTCTCCTGTGCGAGGAAGCAGTGGAGGGTGTACGGTGGGTGAGAGCCTGGGGACGGGTTCCATTTTGTAAAATCGGGCGAGAGACAAGGCCGGTACAGAAGGCAGCTCTCAACTCACATCATGGTTATGGGGCTGGTACCGTTGCCCCGGGTGTGGCTGCAGGCTCAAAGACAGCCACCTAACTCGAAGGCAAAACTCGGCAGAGAATGCGTGCTTCAGCTAAAACAGCCGCTTCTGAGGGTGGAAGCATTTTGTTGTGTGCGTGCGTGAGCGCACTGCAAGGGCGTCCCACATCTAATTCCGAGGGAGCCTCAGGCTGCTGCAGGAGGCAGCACTCGACTCCCCACTTGAATCATCAAGCTAGCACTGAGGCCCCACTGTTGCGTGGAAGTCCAATCCCTTGCGTTCTGCCTCGAAGCAAAAACAGTGTACACACACCGTGCTTTAGCTACCTTAGACCTTTCTGTGCGAGGAAGCATGTTAGGCTGCACAATGGGTGAGAGCCTGGGGCCGGGTTCCACACGTAAACTCGAGGGACAGACAGTCCGGTGCAGAAGGAAGCTGTCAGCTCCCCTCCTGTTTACGAGGCTAGTACCGTTGCCCCGTGTGCGCCTGCAGGCCTAAAGCCAACCACCTAAGTGGAAGGAACACCTCTAGAGAGAATTCCTGCTGCAGCGAACATAGGCATTCCTGCGGCTGGAAGCATTTTGCTGTGTGCCTCTGCGTGAGCGCCCTGCAAGTGAGTCCAAAACCGTTTTCCGTGTGAGACTCGGGCCCCGGCAGTAGGCAGAACACGACTCCCCACTTGTTCCGTGGTGCTAGCAGTGCGGCCCCACTTTTGCATGCACGTCTAATAGCTAGCGCTCTAACTGGGGGAAACAACACTGTAGAGAAACCGTGCTTTTGCTTCCGTGGACGTCTCTGTGCGAGGAAGCAGTTTAGGGTGTACGGTGGGTGAGAGCCTGGGGGAGGGTTCCATTTCGTAAAATCGAGGGAGAGACAGGCCGGACAGAAGGCAGCTCTCAACTCACATCATGCTTATGGGGCTGGTACCGTTGCCCCGGGTGTGCCTGCAGGCTGAAAGTCAGCCACCTAACTCGAAGGAAAAACCCGGTGGGGAATCCGTGCTTCAGCTAAGCAGCCGCTCCTGAGGGTGTAAGCATTTTGTTTTGTGCGAGCGTGAGAGCAGTGCAAGGGAGTCCCAAACGTAATTCCGGGGGAGCCTGAGGCCGTTGCAAGGGGCAGCACACGACTCCCCACTTGTTTCCTCAAGCTAGCACCGAGGCCCCACTTTTGCATGGAAGTCTAATCGCTTGCGTTCTAACTCGAAGAAACCACAGTGAACAGACACCGTGCTTTAGCTACCTGAGACCTCTCTGTGGGAGGAAGCAGCTTAGGCTGCACAATGGGTGAGAGCCTGGGGCCGGGTTCCATACGTAAAATCGAGGGAGAGACAGGCCGGTGCAGAAGGAAGCTGTCAGCTCCACCTGTTGTTTACGAGGCTGGTACCGTTGCCCCGTGTGTGCGTGCAGGCCTAGAGGCAACCCCCTAACTCGAAGCCACAACTCTGGTGAGAATCCGCGCTTCAGCTCCAATAGCCGTTCCCGAGGGTGGAAGCATTTTGCTGTGGGAATGCGTGAGAGCACTGCAAGGGAGTCCGAGAGCATTTTCGAAGTGAGGCTCAGGCCCCGGAAGAAGGCAGAACACGACTCCCCGCTTGCTTCATGAAGCTAGCGCTGCGGCCCCACTTTTGCATGGAAGTCTAATCGCTGGCACTCTTATTGGAAAAACAATACGACGGAGAAACCGCGCTTTAGCTACCATCCACCTCTGTGAGGCAGGAAGCAGTTTCCTGGCTACCGTGGGTGAGAGCCTGGGGAACGGTTTCCTCCCGTGCAAGCGAGGGAGAAGAAGTCCGGGCCAGAAGGCACCTCTTGACCCAGCTCTTGGTACCCGAAGCTAACACTACTGCTCCACGTGTGCAGAGGAATGCTCAGTGCTCCACACGGACGTGGCACAAAGAAGCCTGTAGAGAATCCCAGCTTCAGCTCATTCGCCTCTCCACGGGGTGGCAGCATTTTCCACTCTGCTGGAGGGCAAACCTGGGGAATGAGTCCCAGCAGAATTCCGAGGGAGAAATAAGCATGGGCAGAAGGCCCCTCTCCACTCAGCTCTTGTTTCGGGAACCCTAGATCGGCTCTCCCGTGTGTGCGTGGAGTCCTAACTGCCGTCCACCCAACGCAAAGGAACAAAACTGTAGAGAACCCTTGCCTCAGCAAAGATCGCCCTTCTTGAGCGTGAGCTTCATCAATTGTGTGTTTTTTGTGAAAGCTTGAGAAATGGAACATAGATGTAACTCTGAGTGAGACGCAGGAGTGTAAGGAAGGCTGCTGTCGACTCACCTCTTGGTTTAGGAGATTAGCACTGCTGTACCCTGTGTGCCTGGATGCCTAGTTACCAGGCTCCCAACGCCAAGAATCAATGCTACGGGCTTACTGCGCTGTGGTTAACTTTGCCGTTCCTGAAGCTGGAGTCCGTTCACCGTGTTCTTGCGTGAGACGCCGCGGAAAGGGTCCCATACGTGAAAGGGAGTGAGAAACAGGCCGGTGCGCGAGGCAGCTTCAACACACCTCTTGTTGATGAGGCTAGGACCCGGGCCCCGGGTGTGCCTGCAGGCCTAAAGCCAACCACCTCACTCAAAGGAACAACTCTGTAGAGAATGCCTGCTTCGACTGAAAGAGCCATGCCTGAGGGTAGACGCATTTTGCTGTGTGCATGCGTGAGCGCACTGCAAGTGAGTTCAAAGGAGCATTTTCCGTGTGAGGTTCAGGCCCCGGCAGAAGGCAGGACACGACTCCCCACTTGTTTCATGAAGCTAGCACTGCGGCCCCACTCTGGCATGGAAGGCTAATCGCTAGCGTTCCAACTGGGAGAAACAACACTGGAGGGAAACCGTGCTTTAGCTACCGTCGACCTCTCTGTGAGAGGAAGCAGGGTAGGGTGTGGGTGAGAGCCTGTGGGTCAGAGCCTGGGGACGGGTTCCATTACGTAAAATCGTGGGAGAGACAGGCCGGTGCCGAAGGCAGCCCTCAACTCACATCAGGCTTATGGGGCTAGTACCGATGCCCCGGGTGTGCGTGGAGGCTTAAAGACAACCGCCTAACTCGAAGGAGAGACTCGGTAGAGAATCCGGGCTTCAGCTAAAACAGCCGCTCCTGAGGGGGGAAGCATGTTGTGGTGTGCGTGCATGAGAGCACTGCAAGGGAGCCCAAAGCTTCTTGTCAGTGAGACTCAGGCCCCAAGCAGAAGGCAGAACACGACTGCCCGTGTGTTTGTCCTAGCCAGCGCTGCGGCCCTACCTTTGCATGGGAGTCTAAAGGCTAGCGTTCTAACTCGAAGAAACAACAGTGTACAGAAGCCGTGCTTTAGCTCCCGCGGCCTCTCTGTGGGAGGAAGCCGTTTAGGGTGTACTGTGGTTGAGAGCCTGGGGCCGGGTTCCGCACGTAAAATCGAGGGAGACACAGGCCGGTGCAGAAGGAAGCTGTCAGCTCCCCTCCTGTTTACGAGGCTAGTACCGTTGCCCCGTGTGCGCCTGCAGGCCTAAAGCCAACCACCTGAGTGGAAGGAACACCTCTAGAGAGAATTCCTGCTGCAGCGAACATAGGCATTCCGGTGGCTGGAAGCATTTTGCTGTGTGCCTCTGCGTGAGCGCCCTGCAAGTGAGTCCAAAACCGTTTTCCGTGTGAGACTCGGGCCCCGGCAGTAGGCAGAACACGACTCCCCACTTGTTCCATGGAGCTAGCAGTGCGGCCCCACTTTTGCATGCACGTCTAATAGCTAGCGCTCTAACTGGGAGAAACAACACTGTAGAGAAACGGTGCTTGGGCTCTCGTCGACCTCTCCTGTGCGAGGAAGCAGTGGAGGGTGTACGGTGGGTGAGAGCCTGGGGACGGGTTCCATTTTGTAAAATCGGGCGAGAGACAAGGCCGGTACAGAAGGCAGCTCTCAACTCACATCATGGTTATGGGGCTGGTACCGTTGCCCCGGGTGTGCCTGCAGGCTCAAAGACAGCCACCTAACTCGAAGGCAAAACTCGGCAGAGAATGCGTGCTTCAGCTAAAACAGCCGCTTCTGAGGGTGGAAGCATTTTGTTGTGTGCGTGCGTGAGAGCACTGCAAGGGCGTCCCACATCTAATTCCGAGGGAGCCTCAGGCTGCTGCAGGAGGCAGCACTCGACTCCCCACTTGTATCATCAGGCTAGCACTGAGGCCCCACTGTTGCGTGGAAGTCCAATCCCTTGCGTTCTGCCTCGAAGCAAAAACGGTGTACACACACCGTGCTTTAGCTACCTTAGACCTTTCTGTGCGAGGAAGCATGTTAGGCTGCACAATGGGTGAGAGCCTGGGGCCGGGTTCCACACGTAAACTCGAGGGACAGACAGGCCGGTGCAGAAGGAAGCTGTCAGCTCCCCTCTTGTTTACGAGGCTAGTACCGTTGCCCCGTGTGCGCCTGCAGGCCTAAAGCCAACCACCTAAGTGGAAGGCACACCTCTAGAGAGAATTCCTGCTGCAGCGAACATAGGCATTCCTGCGGCTGGAAGCATTTTGCTGTGTGCCTCTGCGTGAGCGCCCTGCAAGTGAGTCCAAAACCGTTTACCGTGTGAGACTCGGGCCCCGGCAGTAGGCAGAACACGACTCCCCACTTGTTCCGTGGAGCTAGCAGTGCGGCCCCACTTTTGCATGCACGTCTAATAGCTAGCGCTCTAACTGGGAGAAACAACACTGTAGAGAAACCGTGCTTTAGCTTCCGTGGACGTCTCTGTGCGAGGAAGCAGTTTAGGGTGTACTGTGGGTGAGAGCCTGGGGGAGGGTTCCATTTCGTAAAATCGAGGGAGAGACAGGCCGGACAGAAGGCAGCTCTCAACTCACATCATGCTTATGGGGCTGGTACCGTTGCCCCGGGTGTGCCTGCAGGCTGAAAGTCAGCCACCTAACTCGAAGGAAAAACTCGGTAGGGAATCCGTGCTTCAGCTAAGCAGCCGCTCCTGAGGGTGTAAGCATTTTGTTTTGTGCGAGCGTGAGAGCAGTGCAAGGGAGTCCCAAACGTAATTCCGGGGGAGCCTGAGGCCGTTGCAAGGGGCAGCACACGACTCCCCACTTGTTTCCTCAAGCTAGCACCGAGGCCCCACTTTTGCATGGAAGTCTAATCGCTTGCGTTCTAACTCGAAGAAACCACAGTGAACAGACACCGTGCTTTAGCTACCTGAGACCTCTCTGTGGGAGGAAGCAGCTTAGGCTGCACAATGGGTGAGAGCCTGGGGCCGGGTTCCATACGTAAAATCGAGGGAGAGACAGGCCGGTGCAGAAGGAAGCTGTCAGCTCCACCTGTTGTTTACGAGGCTGGTACCGTTGCCCCGTGTGTGCGTGCAGGCCTAGAGGCAACCCCCTAACTCGAAGCCACAACTCTGGTGAGAATCCGCGCTTCAGCTCCAATAGCCG